>NC_092162.1:70492161-70557161 GCF_045791955.1 Oncorhynchus clarkii lewisi
CAAAGGGATATTCATTGTCTGCTTTTTTCTATATCTATCTACCAATAGGTTCCTTTCTTTAAGAGGCACTGGAAAACCTCCCTGGTCTTTGTGGTTGAATCTGTGTTTGAAATTCTCATGCTCGACTGAGGGTCTTTATACAGTAGATAATTGTATTTGTGGGGTACAGAGATGAGGTAGTCATTCAAAAATCATGCTAAACACCATTAATATTATTGAGTTCATGTAACTTGTGACTTGTTAAGACATTTTTTACTCCTGAACTTATGTAGGCTTGCCATAACAAAGGGGTTGAATACTTATTGACTCAAGATATCACAGTTTAAAATGTTCAATGAATTTGTAAAAATATAGAAAAAAAAATTCACAAAATAATATTGAAATCATTCCACTTTGACATAATGTGATGTGTGTAGGCCAGTGACACAACATCTCAATTGAATTCATTTTAAATTCAACGGTAAACAGCTGTCTCTGATTGGGAACCAATTCAGGCCACCATAGGCCTACATAAACCTAGACATACTAAAACCCCATAGATGTACAAAAACCTAGACAGGACAAAAACTAAACAAACCACCCTCGTCACACCCTGACCTAACCAAAATAATAAAGAAAACAAAGATAACTAAGGTCAGGGCGTGACAGTGTGAATACATTCTGAAGGCGCTGTAGATTCCCTTGGATTGTTTGGCTCTTCTATTGAATTTAAGGGCGGCAGGGTAGCCTAGTGGTTAGAGCGTTGGACTAGTAACCGAAAGGTTTCACGTTTAAATCCCCGAGCTGACAAGGTACAAATCTTGTGAGACAAATCTGTCGTTCTGCCCCTGAACAGGCAGTTAACCCACTGTTCCTAGGCCGTCATTGAAAATAACCATTTGTTCTTAACTGACTTGCCTGGTTAAATAAAGGTAAAAAAAATAAATACAAAATTTAGATTAGTTTCTGTCTGATTGTAAGACGACTGAGTACCCCACCAATTCTCCCACCATTTCATACGTAATGACCGTATTATTTTAAGTCTACACTGAGTATACAAAACATTAAGGAACACCTGCTCTTTCCATGACACAGACTGACCAGGTGAATCCAGGTGAAAGCTATGATCCCTTATTGATGTCACTTGTTAAATCCACTTCAATCAGTGTAGATGAAGAGGAAGAGACAGGTTTAAATCATTATTTTTAAAGCCTCGAGTCAATTGAGACATGGATTGTGTATGTGTTGACATTCAGAGGGTGAATTGGCAAGACAAAAAATATTTAAGTTCCTTTGACCAGGGTATGGTAGTAGTTGCCAGCCGCACCAGTTTGAGTTTTGAGCTTTGTGAGCACTAATGGTGTTGAACGCTGAGCTCTAGTCAAATTGAGTCAACATGGGCCAGTAATCCCTGTGGACTGCTTTCGAAAACCCCTTGCCCCCCACGGGCCTGGGGCCAGGGGCCAGGGGCTTCAGCCCCGGTAAGGTGATGCATTAACCTGGCCCTGCTTGTAGAGTCCATGCCCCTGACAAATTGAGTCTGTTCTGAGGACAAAAGGGGAGTGCAACTCAATATTAGGACAGTGTTCCTAATGTTTTGTCCACTCTGCGTATTTATTTAAGTCTACACTGTGATAATAGTTACAAGTTTTCAAATATTACTATTGTTGATAGTCGTATCACTTCATCACTTGTAAATTATGATGCATATATTTTCACACATTTAAGTTGTCTCTTGGAATCAGCAAGGTTTCTGTCTCTTTGCGGTAGGTTATATGACATGCATGAGCAAACCTATGACAAACTGGAACTGGTGTAAAGGACTCTTTGATGATCTTTTTGGTAAGTAATTATAGTGTATAAAAAACAACAACAACATTAAGATGGCTAGAAATGAAGACCCCAGAAGACGGGGAGATGTTTCTACGTTTTGAAGTATAAGTAGTTTGAATACAATTAGTCGACCGGTTAATTAAATGTTGTCTAATTTTTTACTGTGGATTTACTCTAGCTTCATCACCAAAGAGGAAACGACAGTACAAAGGTAAGTCAATAATAAACAACTTGTCCTGTGCATGATAAGTTCACGTTTAACAGGGTTTCCCTCGCCACTGAGACCTATCTGAAACCTATCCCTTAAATATATATATATTTTTATTTTCCCCCTCAAGACTTCCTCATCTGTTCAATCCACGGTGGGATTACTGCAACAGCGAAATGCTAGAACTTGTTTTACGAGGTAATACTCTTTCTTGTGAGGAAATGTATGACATTTCCCTTGTCAAAATGTATTCATTTGTGTTTTCTTTTCTTTTCTTGGTTTGTTTTTAGGGGACGGTTATGCATTTGCAGGTTTCCAAAGCAACAGGTGACCAGTAGAAACACGACAAAAAAAAAAAATTAATAACGTATTTTGAATGAATCATCCACAAACACAAGAGTTTGATTATACCTTGAAAATCATTATTTTGTTTTATCTTTAACATTTTGAAACTATTTTTTTTTTAAATGTAAAGCACTAAGACTGTCTTTTATTACATAGACAATGAATAAACATATAAATCACAATTAAATGTTCAACTTTGGATACAAAACACACATGGGATTGTTTTTCAAATCCACAACAATGACTTCACAGTGTTTGCAACCCACTGTATTTAAAATGTCCACAGTATTTTAGTGTCCACATTATTCTACAGTGTCCACAGTATTAGTGTCCACAGTATTTGTGTCCACAGTATTTTAGTGTCCACATTATTCTACAGTGTCCACAGTATTTGTGTCCACAGTATTTTACAGTGTCTACAGTATTTTAGTGTCTACAGTATTTTAGTGTCCACAGTATTTTACAGTGTCCACATTATTAGTGTCCACAGTATTTGACCGTGTCTCGAGTATTTTAGTGTCCACAGTATTTGTGTCCACAGTATTTTAGTCCACATTATTCTAGTGTCCACAGTATTTTACAGTGTCTAGAGTATTTTAGTGCCCACAGTATTTTAGTGTCTAGAGTATTTTAGTGTCCACAGTATTTTACAGTGTCCACAGTATTAGTGTCCACAGTATTTTACAGTGTCTAGAGTATTTTAGTGTCCACAGTATTTAACAGTGTCCACATTATTAGTGTCCACAGTATTTTACCGTGTCCACAGTATTTTACCGTGTCCACAGTATTTTAGTGTCCACAGTATTTTACAGTGTCTAGAGTATTTTAGTGTCCACAGTATTTTACAGTGTCCACCGTATTAGTGTCCACAGTATTTTAGTGTCTAGAGTATTTTAGTGTCCACAGTATTTAACAGTGTCCACAGTATTTTACCGTGTCCACAGTATTTTACCGTGTCCACAGTATTTTACCGTGTCCACAGTATTTTACCGTGTCCACAGTATTAGTGTCCACAGTATTTTACCGTGTCCACAGTATTTTACCGTGTCTAGAGTATTTTACCGTGTCTAGAGTATTTTACCGTGTCGAGAGTATTTTACTGCATCTAGAGTATTTTACCGCGTCTAGAGTATTTTACCGCATCTAGAGTATTTTACCGTGTCTAGAGTATTTTACCGTGTCTAGAGTATTTTACCGTGTCTAGAGTATTTTACCGTGTCTAGAGTATTTTACCGTGTCTAGAGTATTTTACAGTGTCTAGAGTATTTTACAGTGTCTAGTGTCTAGAGTCTAGAGTATTTTACCGTGTCTAGAGTATTTTACAGTGCCTAGAGTCTAGAGTATTTTACCGTGTCTAGAGTATTTTACCGTGTCTAGAGTATTTTACCGTGTCTACAGTATTTTACCGTGTCTACAGTATTTTACAGTGTCTAGAGTATTTTACCGTGTCTAGAGTATTTTACCGTGTCTAGAGTATTTTACAGTGTCTAGAGCCTAGAGTATTTTACCGTGTCTAGAGTATTTTACAGTGTCTAGAGTCTAGAGTATTTTACCGTGTCTAGAGTATTTTACCGTGTCTACAGTATTTTACCGTGTCTACAGTATTTTACCGTGTCTACAGTATTTTAGTGTCTAGAGTATTTTACCGTGTCTAGAGTATTTTACCGTGTCTAGAGTATTTTACCGTGTCTAGAGTATTTTACCGTGTCTAGAGTATTTTACCGTGTCTACAGTATTTTACCGTGTCTAGAGTATTTTACAGTGTCTAGAGTCTAGAGTATTTTACAGTGTCTAGAGTATTTTACAGTGCCTAGAGTCTAGAGTATTTTACCGTGTCTAGAGTATTTTACCGTGTCTAGAGTATTTTACCGTGTCTACAGTATTTTACCGTGTCTACAGTATTTTACAGTGTCTAGAGTATTTTACCGTGTCTAGAGTATTTTACCGTGTCTAGAGTATTTTACCGTGTCTAGAGTATTTTACCGTGTCTAGAGTATTTTACAGTGTCTAGAGTCTAGAGTATTTTACCGTGTCTAGAGTATTTTACAGTGTCTAGAGTCTAGAGTATTTTACCGTGTCTAGAGTATTTTACCGTGTCTACAGTATTTTACCGTGTCTACAGTATTTTACCGTGTCTACAGTATTTTACCGTGTCTACAGTATTTTAGTGTCTAGAGTATTTTACCGTGTCTAGAGTATTTTACCGTGTCTAGAGTATTTTACCGTGTCTAGAGTATTTTACCGTGTCTAGAGTATTTTACCGTGTCTACAGTATTTTACCGTGTCTACAGTATTTTACAGTGTCTACAGTATTTTACAGTGTCTAGAGTATTTTACCGTGTCTAGAGTATTTTACTGTGTCTACAGTATTTTACCGTGTCTACAGTATTTTACCCTGTCTAGAGTATTTTACCGTGTCTAGAGTATTTTACCGTGTCTAGAGTATTTTACCGTGTCTAGAGTATTTTACCGTGTCTAGAGTATTTTACCGTGTCTACAGTATTTTACAGTGTCTACAGTATTTTACAGTGTCTACAGTATTTTACCGTGTCTAGAGTATTTTACCGTGTCTACAGTATTTTACCGTGTCTACAGTATTTTACCCTGTCTAGAGTATTTTACCGTGTCTAGAGTATTTTACCGTGTCTACAGTATTTTACCCTGTCTAGAGTATTTTACCGTGTCTAGAGTATTTTACCGTGTCTAGAGTATTTTACCGTGTCTAGAGTATTTTACTGTGTCTAGAGTCTAGAGTATTTTACCGTGTCTACAGTATTTTACCGTGTCTACAGTATTTTACCGTGTCTATAGTATTTTACCGTGTCTAGAGTATTTTACTGTATTCTACAGTGTTCACGGTATTCTAGTGTCCAGGGTAATTCTAGTGTCCACGGTATTCTAGTGTTCACAGTATTCTAGTGTTCACAGTATTCTAGTGTTCACGGTATTCTAGTGTTCACGGTATTCTAGTGTTCACGGTATTCTAGTGTCCACGGTCCATTCCAAACAAAGTTGATGCAACTTGTTATGAGGATGTTCTAGTAAATCAGACTACATTTGATAAGAGTTGGGCGTAATATATATGTATCCTTCTCAGTCTTTGCATAGGGTTTTCACTTTTGATTGAACCACTATGTAAAAGTGTAGTTTGGTATGGAGTTGTGAAGTGAGAAAATCCAGTTGACATTCAGCATCTTTTACTGTAGACCACCAAGTGAAATCCATAACACCAAAACAATCCAGTCCATCTTTTTACTGTAGACCACCAAGTGAAATCCATAACACCAAAAAATCCAGTCCATCTTTTTACTGTAGACCACCAAGTGAAATCCATAACACCAAAACAATCCAGTCCATCTTTTACTGTAGACCACCAAGTGAAATCCATAACACCAAAACAATCCAGTCCATCTTTTTACTGTAGACCACCAAGTGAAATCCATAACACCAAAACAATCCAGTCCATCTTTTTACTGTAGACCACCAAGTGAAATCCATAACACCAAAACAATCCAGTCCATCTTTTACTGTAGACCACCAAGTGAAATCCATAGCACCAAAATAATCCAGTCCATCTTTTACTGTAGACCACCAAGTGAAATCCATAACACCAAAAAATCCAGTCCATCTTTTTACTGTAGACCACCAAGTGAAATCCATAACACCAAAACAATCCAGTCCATCTTTTACTGTAGACCACCAAGTGAAATCCATAACACCAAAACAATCCAGTCCATCTTTTTACTGTAGACCACCAAGTGAAATCCATAACACCAAAACAATCCAGTCCATCTTTTTACTGTAGACCACCAAGTGAAATCCATAACACCAAAACAATCCAGTCCATCTTTTACTGTAGACCACCAAGTGAAATCCATAGCACCAAAATAATCCAGTCCATCTTTTACTGTAGACCACCAAGTGAAATCCATAACACCAAAAAATCCAGTCCATCTTTTTACTGTAGACCACCAAGTGAAATCCATAACACCAAAACAATCCAGTCCATCTTTTACTGTAGACCACCAAGTGAAATCCATAACACCAAAACAATCCAGTCCATCTTTTTACTGTAGACCACCAAGTGAAATCCATAGCACCAAAAGAATCCAGTCCATCTTTTACTGTAGACCACCAAGTGAAATCCATAACACAACAAGTCTGTATTTTCCAACCAGGTTACTGTAGTATGACACCATTCAAAAACAAATGAACCAAACCACTTATTGATGCAATTTTATTGAGCCACTGGTCAAATAAGCATTCACGTTGTCGTTATATTGTAAAAGATGACCATGTTCTTTAACAAACACAATATTACAGATTCATCTGTATTCGTCATGTAAAATATGATGCATTACTCAGCGATAATTCTAATCAAAACTTCACCGTGTGGTAGTGAATAAATAAACTATCATGAGTGTGTGTGTGTGTGCTTTTGCCTGGCAAATAACAACTCTAGCTATGCCTCCACCTTCTTTCTCATCATTAGTGTGAAATGAAATAACCTGTAATGAAATAACCTGTAATGAAATAGCCTGTAATGAAATAGCCTGTAGCCAAAGAAAGTGGTGGAACGTTGGACATTCAACATGGATAAGCGTCAGAGAAACAGCATTTAACAATACAAATACAATAAAATAATTTAGTTGAACTTAACAGTGGCCCACCTATTCAGGTGACCTCTTTACCTCGTATGATTCAAAACGGAAACTAAAGTTCTTCTCGGGACATGGAGTTGTCCTAGCCCGATTCCCGGATCTGTTTGTGTCGTCTTGCCAACTTACAACTCAAAATGACAGCAGTGGAGTTGGTAATAACAGCACAAACCGATCTGGGACTCGGGCTAGAGTTGTCCTGTCATAAGTACCACAATTCTTGAGAGCGTAAAATTATTCTGAACACCTTAATAAACATAAAATGCTTCCATTAAAATAAAACATTATTTTCAGAGTCCCAAATGGCACCTTATTCCCTATTTATAGTGCACTACTTTAGACCAGAGCTCTATAGAACCCTATTCCCTATATATAGTGCACTACTTTAGACCAGAGCCCTATGGCACCCTATTCCCTATATAGTGCACTACTTTAGACCAGAGCCCTATGGCACCCTATTCCCTATATAGTGCACTACTTTAGACCAGAGCCCTATGGCACCCTATTCCCTATATAGTGCACTACTTTAGACCAGAGCCATATGGCACCCTATTCCTTACAGAGTGCACTACTTTTGACTAGAGCCTATAAGGCTCTGGTCAAAAGTAGTGACCTAAATAGGGATAGGGGATAGTTTTCCATTTGGGATGCACCCTTAAAAATCAGTTTCAGGTCCTTTGGATAACAGTAAAACCTGCTTTCAAATTGCTTCAAGAGAAACCAACAGTTCACAAAAAAAAAAAAAGTTTCCTTTCTTCTGCAATTGCACGATAGTCTCTTTCTTAGCCAACGTGCCTTGGGGTACAGCTACATAATGTTGCCCTTCCATCTGATGGGCCCGACCAGAACACGTCGTCATTGATCATTGCGAGGAGTCTCCCATCAGGTGGACAATGAGTTCGTAGGTGGAGAGGACGATGGCTGTGTTGGGGATCTGTCTGATGAGCTGTGGAATGAGTCCTCTGTAAAACGCAGCGTAGCCCTCCTCCACTGCCACCAACCGGGCTGTCTGGAAGAAGTACAGATATTTGCTGCCCTCTTCTCGCAGCCTTGTCCGAATCACCTCTGATGAAGGGAGACAAGACGCGTTAGAAGGTGATTTTGAATGAAGTTTACAGAGTATTTGACCCAAAGATGGAAGGAACGTTGGGAGTTTAATCTAAAAAAGACTGTTCACTCAAAAGGTCAAGTCTGTAGCTTTCTGGGCGACCCAACCAATAACACATAGAAATGCGAGTTATAGAGCTGTCGTTCTCATTGAAAGCCAGTCTAATAAGCTGTAGAGCCATTCTATGAGCGCCATTTCGATGCTTCCCCCTTTTTTATTTTTTAAAAGTTTAGATTTGGTTTTGTACACAGGCTTCAAAACAGCTTTAAAATGGATGTTTGGGTTATTCAAAAGACATTTCACAGGGGTTTAGATTTGTACAGATTTTAATGATTCTCTACTACACATCTTGTTTTGGCACAAACTGAAATTAGGCGAACATGATAGAATTTTGAGTCACGATGTGCGTTTGCTTATTCCACAGTAGACTCGATGGCCGTTGACTGGGCCGTTGTCATTTAAACAGCTACGGCTTGGCCTCCGACATCAATGTGCATTTTGTCCGTTGAGCTGTGGTTTGACAAGTTAATATCCTAACATCTTATTCACTACCCATTAATCCCCATGCTTACCGTGCGGGTAGGCTATGCAGGAAGCACAGCCCTTAGCGAAGGCAGCCGCCATCATCAGGCCTAGGAAGTCCGACGCCCCTTTTTCCGTCTCGCTGTTCGGCGACGTGAAGCGCGCTTCGTTCAGGCGTTTCTTCAGCGTCTCGTAGATGAGGAAACAGATCATGGTCTCGGAGATGCCAGCGTAGGACGCCGTCAGGCCCCGGTAGAAACCTCTCATGCCCTCGGTCTTGTAAACGTTACGGGCACACTGCAGCGCGTTCGTCTTCTTCTCCCCTCGCGCCCTGGAGGAAATTATCGAAGGTTAGATTAGACTGAAATAAACATTTTTTTAAGTAGGAACTTAAAATTAGTGGAAAACAGAAGAAAAACGGAGTGGTTCTATTTGAACCAATAGGAAATACTTGTTTTGCGCCAGGTTGCTATGGTTCGCCTCAATGCGGGGCTCCCGTGTGGCATAGCGGTCTAAGGCACTGCATCTCAGTGCTAGAGGCGTCACTACAGACCCCGGTTCGAATCCAGGCTGTATCATAACCGGCTGTGATTGGGAGCCCCATAGGGCGGCACACAATGGGACCAGCGTCGTACGGGTTTGGACAGGGTAGGCTGTCATTGAGGTGAGGTGTCCCCTAAAGCACCAGGTGTAGAGGTGTCCCCTAAAGCACCAGGTGTAGAGGTGTCAGGAGCTAGTCAACACTTCCCCTCCCCAAAACACATAAGTTGTCGTGTGGAGAAGTCAGCATACCTCAGACTCCAGTCAAATATGGAGTCTGAGGTACAAGCATTTCGCTACACCCGCAATAACATCGGCTATACACGTGTCTGTGACCAATAACATCTGCTATACACGTGAATGTAACCAATAACATTTGATTTGAATAGGTCACAGGACAAGATGAGGGGGGCATTCTCTCTCAAACAATACATCCTATATTCCATTTCCTTTCTCAAATATACATTTCAGTATATATATTTTTTAGCATCTTAATACATTTCAGAATATATCTTAGAAGAATATTTGATGAATTTTTCCTCTAGCAGTTAACACTAGTTTGAGGGACGAGCTATATAACACTAGTTTGAGGGACGAGCTACATAACACTAGTTTGAGGGACGAGCTACATGACACTAGTTTGAGGGACGAGCTACATGACACTAGTTTGAGGGACGAGCTACATGACACTAGTTTGAGGGACGAGCTACATGACACTAGTTTGAGGGACGAGCTACATGACACTAGTTTGAGGGACGAGCCATATGACACTAGTTTGAGGGACGAGCTACATAACACTAGTTTGAGGGACGAGCTATATAATACTAGTTTGAGGGACGAGCTATATAATACTAGTTTGAGGGACGAGCTATATAACACTAGTTTATAACACTAGTTTGAGGGACGAGCTACATAACACTAGTTTGAGGGACGAGCTATATGACACTAGTTTGAGGGACGAGCTACATAACACTAGTTTGAGGGACGAGCTATATAATACTAGTTTGAAGGACGAGCTATAACACTAGTTTGAGGGACGAGCTATATAACACTAGTTTATAACACTAGTTTGAGGGACGAGCTACATAACACTAGTTTGAGGGACGAGCTATATGACACTAGTTCGAGGGACGAGCTATATGACACTAGTTCGAGGGACGAGCTATATGACACTAGTTTGAGGGACGAGCTACATGACACTAGTTTGAGGGACGAGCTACATAACACTAGTTCGAGGGACGAGCTATATGACACTAGTTTGAGGGACGAGCTACATGACACTCGTTTGAGGGACGAGCTACATGACACTAGTTTGAGGGACGAGCTACATGACACTAGTTTGAGGGACGAGCTATATAACACTAGTTTGAGGTACGAGCTACATGACACTAGTTTGAGGGACGAGCTATATAACACTAGTTTGAGGGACGAGCTATATGACACTAGTTTGAGGGACGAGCTATATAACACTAGTTCGAGGGACGAGCTACATGACACTAGTTTGAGGGACGAGCTATATGACACTAGTTTGAGGGACGAGCTATATAACACTAGTTCGAGGGACGAGCTATAACACTAGTTTGAGGGATGAGCTACATAACACTAGTTTATAATACTAGTTTGAGGGACGAGCTACATAACACTAGTTTATAACACTAGTTTGAGGGATGAGCTACATAACACTAGTTTATAATACTACTTTGAGGGACGAGCTATATGACACTAGTTTGAGGGACGAGCTACATAACACTAGTTTGAGGGACGAGCTACGTGACACTAGTTTGAGGGACGAGCTACGTGACACTAGTTTGAGGGACGAGCTACGTGACACTAGTTTGAGGGACGAGCTATATGACACTAGTTTGAGGGACGAGCTATATTTTTTATTTATTTTTTATTTTACCTTTATTTAACCAGGCAAGTCAGTTAAGAACAAATTCTTATTTTCAATGACGGCCTGGGAACAGTGGGTTAACTGCCTGTTCAGGGGCAGAACGACAGATTTGTACCTTGTCAGCTCGGGGGTTTGAACTCGCAACCTTCCGGTTACTAGTCCAACGCTCTAACCACTAGGCTACCCTGCCTCAAACACTAGTTTGAGGGACGAGCTATATGACAATAGTTTGAGGGACGAGCTATATGACACTAGTTTGAGGGACGAGCTATATAACACTAGTTTGAGGGACGAGCTACATGACACTAGTTTGAGGGACGAGCTATATGACACTAGTTTGAGGGACGAGCTATAGAACACTAGTTTGAGGGACGAGCTATAGAACACTAGTTTGAGGGACGAGCTATATAACACTAGTTTGAGGGACGAGCTACATGACACTAGTTTGAGGGACGAGCTATATGACACTAGTTTGAGGGACGAGCTACATGACACTAGTTTGAGGGACGATCTATATAACACTAGTTTGAGGGACGAGCTATATGGACAAGTCCAAAGGGTAAACAGGATTTTAGGTCACCAGTTAACCTGCTTATCCTTGTAACTGACTTCAACACAGTCCTCTCTGCTCCAAAAAAATGGCACCCCCATATTCCCTACATAGTGCACTACTTTTGAATAGGGCTCTGGTCAAAAGTAGTGCCCTATATTAGGGAATAGGGGGAGGGGGGGTGCAATTTGGTACGCAAGCAGCCGCTTAATATAGCCTCCTCCTCCTCCTCCCACACAGCCTAATGCGTCAGCAGCTCGGGTATTTATGGACCTGCCTGGTCACATGTTAAACCATGCTGCACTGCGTAACACAAGGACAGCACTGCAGCTAAGATGTGGGGGCTCGTCAAAGGGCACATTACACGTGGTGGTGACCGGTGACTAGACTAGTTACAGTAACCCTGACATGGTCTGTACCATTAGTAGAGAACAAACTCTTGAAGGTGTCCGTCTGCATTTAAAGATGTAATCAAAAGATTTTAAAATAAATAAATAAATAAAACAAGAGCTGAACAGGTTAGGAATGTACTACATATATAACAGGAATGTACTACATATATAACAGGAATGTACTACATATATAACAGGAATGTACTACATATATAACAGGAATGTACTACATATATAACAGGAATGTACTACATATATAACAGGAATGTAAAGTACATATATAACAGGAATGTAAAGTACATATATAACAGGAATGTACTACATATATAACAGGAATGTACTACATATATAACAGGAATGTACTACATATATAACAGGAATGTACTACATATATAACAGGAATGTACTACATATATAACAGGAATGTACTACATATATAACAGGAATGTAAAGTACATATATAACAGGAATGTAAAGTACATATATAACAGGAATGTACTACATATATAACAGGAATGTACTACATATATAACAGGAATGTACTACATATATAACAGGAATGTAAAGTACATATATAACAGGAATGTAAAGTACATATATAACAGGAATGTACTACATATATAACAGGAATGTACTACATATATAACAGGAATGTAAAGTACATATATAACAGGAATGTACTACATATATAACAGGAATGTACTACATATATAACAGGAATGTAAAGTACATATATAACAGGAATGTACTACATATATAACAGGAATGTAAAGTACATATATAACAGGAATGTACTACATATATAACAGGAATGTACTACATATATAACAGGATGTACTACATATATAACAGGAATGTACTACATATATAACAGGAATGTACTACATATATAACAGGAATGTACTACATATATAACAGGAATGTACTACATATATAACAGGAATGTAAAGTACATATATAACAGGAATGTACTACATATATAACAGGAATGTACTACATATATAACAGGAATGTACTACATATATAACAGGATGTACTACATATATAACAGGAATGTACTACATATATAACAGGAATGTAAAGTACATATATAACAGGAATGTAAAGTACATATATAACAGGAATGTACTACATATATAACAGGAATGTACTACATATATAACAGGAATGTACTACATATATAACAGGAATGTACTACATATATAACAGGAATGTAAAGTACATATATAACAGGAATGTAAAGTACATATATAACAGGAATGTACTACATATATAACAGGAATGTAAAGTACATATATAACAGGAATGTACTACATATATAACAGGAATGTACTACATATATAACAGGAATGTAAAGTACATATATAACAGGAATGTACTACATATATAACAGGAATGTAAAGTACATATATAACAGGAATGTACTACATATATAACAGGAATGTACTACATATATAACAGGATGTACTACATATATAACAGGAATGTACTACATATATAACAGGAATGTACTACATATATAACAGGAATGTACTACATATATAACAGGAATGTACTACATATATAACAGGAATGTAAAGTACATATATAACAGGAATGTACTACATATATAACAGGATGTACTACATATATAACAGGAATGTACTACATATATAACAGGAATGTACTACATATATAACAGGAATGTAAAGTACATATATAACAGGATGTACTACATATATAACAGGAATGTACTACATATATAACAGGAATGTAAAGTACATATATAACAGGAATGTACTACATATATAACAGGAATGTACTACATATATAACAGGAATGTACTACATATATAACAGGAATGTACTACATATATAACAGGAATGTACTACATATATAACAGGAATGTACTACATATATAACAGGAATGTAAAGTACATATATAACAGGAATGTACTACATATATAACAGGAATGTACTACATATATAACAGGATGTACTACATATATAACAGGAATGTACTACATATATAACAGGAATGTAAAGTACATATATAACAGGAATGTAAAGTACATATATAACAGGAATGTACTACATATATAACAGGAATGTACTACATATATAACAGGAATGTACTACATATATAACAGGAATGTAAAGTACATATATAACAGGAATGTACTACATATATAACAGGAATGTACTACATATATAACAGGAATGTACTACATATATAACAGGAATGTAAAGTACATATATAACAGGAATGTACTACATATATAACAGGAATGTAAAGTACATATATAACAGGAATGTACTACATATATAACAGGAATGTAAAGTACATACTTTCTCTCCAGCTGCATCCTGGTCTTAACCATCCAGACAGGGTTCATGAGGGAGTTTGTAACAAAGGCTGAAACAGGAAGTAGAAATAGAGAGTTTCATGTCATATCACTGGATGGAGCAGGAGAGAGAGACGAGAGAGAGAGCGAGACAGAGAGAGACAGAGAGAGACACAGACAGAGAGAGACACAGACAGAGAGAGACACAGACAGAGAGAGACACAGACAGACAGACAGACAGACAGACAGACAGACAGACAGACAGACAGACAGACAGACAGACAGACAGACAGTGAGTGAGTTCAGGGAAAGAACAAAAGGTCAGGGAGGTCAAATCCTCCAGGATTCCTGACAGAGCAGAAATTAAATCATTGTACAACACATTATAAAAAGTGTGCAAAGCTGTCCATCAAGGCAAAGGGTGGCTATTTTGAATAATCTCCAGTATATTCTGATTTGTTTAACACTGTTTTTGTGGTTACTACATGATTCCATATGTGTTATTTCATAGTTTTGATGTCTTCACTATTATTCTGTCCAAACTTTTGACTGGTACTGTGCGTGTGTAAATACATACATACATACATACATGTTTTGGTGAACAAAATTCCCTCTATTTTTTTTCTTCATCGTGCTTAGATGCAAATGTTGCTCCTGTTTACACAACAGGTATAAAAAGCATTTGTTTGCATAAAGGCGGAAGCATTTACACGAATCCATCGCTTTGCGTTTCATACAGAATGAGGGTGTAGTGCTTCCACAGACACAGGGCTCTATATCCTCTACGTCCCAGGGCTCTATATCCTCTACGTCCCAGGGCTCTATATCCTCTACTTCCCAGGGCTCTACTTCCCAGGGCTCTACGTCCCAGGGCTCTACGTCCCAGGGCTCTATATCCTCTACGTCTCAGGGCTCTACGTCCCAGGGCTCTATATCCTCTACGTCCCAGGGCTCTATATCCTCTACGTCCCAGGGCTCTATATCCTCTACGTCCCAGGGCTCTATATCATCTACGTCCCAGGGCTCTATATCCTCTACGTCCCAGGGCTCTATATCCTCTACGTCCCAGGGCTCTATATCCTCTACGTCCAAGGGCTCTACGTCCCAGGGCTCTATATCCTCTACAATCCAGGGCTCTATATCCTCTACGTCCAAGGGCTCTACGTCCCAGGGCTCTATATCCTCTATGACCCAGGGCTCTATATCCTCTACGTCCAAGGGCTCTACGTCCCAGGGCTCTATATCCTCTACGCCCAAGGGCTCTACGTCCCAGGGCTCTATATCCTCTACGACACAGGGCTCTATATCCTCTACGTCCAAGGGCTCTACGTCCCAGGGCTCTATATCCTCTACGTCCCAGGGCTCTATATCCTCTACGTCCCAGGGCTCTATATCCTCTACGTCCCAGGGCTCTACGTCCCAGGGCTCTATATCCTCTACGATCCAGGGCTCTATATCCTCTACGTCCAAGGGCTCTACGTCCCAGGGCTCTATATCCTCTATGACCCAGGGCTCTATATCCTCTACGTCCAAGGGCTCTACGTCCCAGGGCTCTATATCCTCTACGTCCAAGGGCTCTACGTCCCAGGGCTCTATATCCTCTACGACACAGGGCTCTATATCCTCTACGTCCCAGGGCTCTATATCCTCTACGTCCCAGGGCTCTATATCCTCTACGCCGCAGGGCTCTACGTCCCAGGGCTCTATATCCTCTACGTCCCAGGGCTCTATGTCCTCTACGTCCCAGGGCTCTATGTCCTCTACGTCCCAGGGCTCTATATCCTCTACGTCCCAGGGCTCTACGTCCCAGGGCTCTACGTTCCAGGGCTCTATATCCTCTACGTCCCAGGGTTCTATATCCTCTACGTCCCAGGGCTCTATATCCTCTACGTCCAAGGGCTCTATATCCTCTACGTCCCAGGGCTCTATATCTTCTACGTCCCAGGGCTCTACGTCCCAGTGCTCTATATCCTCTATGTCCCAGGGCTCTATATCCTCTACGTCCCAGGGCTCTATGTCCTCTACGTCCCAGGGCTCTATATCCTCTACTTCCCAGGGCTCTACTTCCCAGGGCTCTACGTCCCAGGGCTCTACGTCCCAGGGCTCTATATCCTCTACGTCTCAGGGCTCTACGTCCCAGGGCTCTATATCCTCTACGTCCCAGGGCTCTATATCATCTACGTCCCAGGGCTCTATATCCTCTACGTCCCAGGGCTCTATATCCTCTACGTCCCAGGGCTCTATATCCTCTACGTCCCAGGGCTCTACGTCCCAGGGCTCTATATCCTCTACGATCCAGGGCTCTATATCCTCTACGTCCAAGGGCTCTACGTCCCAGGGCTCTATATCCTCTATGACCCAGGGCTCTATATCCTCTACGTCCAA
This sequence comes from Oncorhynchus clarkii lewisi, assembly GCF_045791955.1. Lineage (NCBI taxonomy): Eukaryota > Metazoa > Chordata > Actinopteri > Salmoniformes > Salmonidae > Oncorhynchus > Oncorhynchus clarkii. The sequence goes on from NC_092162.1 coordinate 70,508,900, forward strand.
GGGCTCTACGTCCCAGGGCTCTATATCCTCTACGTCCAAGGGCTCTACGTCCCAGGGCTCTATATCCTCTACGACACAGGGCTCTATATCCTCTACGTCCCAGGGCTCTATATCCTCTACGTCCCAGGGCTCTATATCCTCTACGCCGCAGGGCTCTACGTCCCAGGGCTCTATATCCTCTACGTCCCAGGGCTCTATGTCCTCTACGTCCCAGGGCTCTATGTCCTCTACGTCCCAGGGCTCTATATCCTCTACGTCCCAGGGCTCTACGTCCCAGGGCTCTACGTCCCAGGGCTCTATATCCTCTACGTCCCAGGGCTCTATATCCTCTACGTCCCAGGGTTCTATATCCTCTACGTCCCAGGGCTCTATATCCTCTACGTCCAAGGGCTCTACGTCCCAGGGCTCTATATCCTCTACGTCCCAGGGCTCTATATCCTCTACGTCCCAGGGCTCTACGTCCCAGTGCTCTATATCCTCTACGTCCCAGGGCTCTATATCCTCTACGTCCCAGGGCTCTATGTCCTCTACGTCCCAGGGCTCTATATCCTCTACTTCCCAGGGCTCTACGTCCCAGGGCTCTACGTCCCAGGGCTCTATATCCTCTACGTCCCAGGGCTCTACGTCCCAGGGCTCTACGTCCTCTACGTCCCAGGGCTCTATATCCTCTACGTCCCAACGTGTTCTGCTTCAGACTGAGTCTCACCTGCAAAGCCAGCTGAGGACATGTGCACCACTCCACTGTTGGGGACGAAGACCCCGTTGAACGTCTCTTTCGCCTTCTTGTAGGCAGCAAAATAAATAGCTCTGCAACGACACAAGACGGAGGGAGGTGAGAAAATGGAAATGACAAATTGGTGATAACCCCCTGAATGAATGAATAATGATCCCATCTTTAGAAGTGTGTGTGTGTATGTGTGTGTGTGTGTGTGTGTGTGTGTGTGTGTGTGTATGTGTGTGTGTGTGTGTAACATCACGTTTCCCAGAGATGCCTGTGCTGTGAAGCAGCAGTCTCTGACAGGGCTAGCCAAACATGCTGTCTGTCCTGTCCAGAGCAGTCTCATTTTTTTCTGCTATGCATTTGGAACAGCCAACCCCAATCCCTGTGTGTGTGTGTGTGTGTGTGTGTGTGTGTGTGTGTGTGGGGGGGGGGGGGGGGGGGAAGAGTTCACAGGCAGGAGCAGAATGGGCTGATTAAGAACAGAGAGGGAGGATTAGATGGCTGATACTTAGTGAGGACTGTATACTATGTAGTGTATACTATGTAGTGTATACTATGTAGTGTATATAAACCCTGGGGTGGAAAAGGGCTCAGGTCTACATTGGGATCATCCTGTTACCTCCGTTAAAGTAAAGAACATCAAAAGGCCTGAAGCTGTGTTTTTCTTGTATCCCCCCCTCTGTCAGTATACAGTATAACCACGTCTGGCTTTCCAATAATATCCCGCTCCGTGAATGAAAACAAAGGGTTCCATGAAATACGGACTACTTTCTGTTAATGTTTACATGACCACGGGTCAATGTCTTAACGATGTCACCCTCTATCCCTAGAAAAATCAACACTATACTGCAACTGTGTCACTTATAAAGCGGCGTCGTGTTCATCAGGGCACAGTGTAGCAAAAAAAAAAAAATTTTTTTTTTGCGACGGAAAACAAAAGCACGCGTTTCTTATTGGACGAGTTCAGATAGAAGCTCTCCATTTTGTGTCTACTGAACAGGCCCCTGCTTTGTTCTCTTCCACCTCACCATTCTGCTCTGCCATCCTATCACCACAGGTTACTGGAGCTGCCATCCTATCGCCACAGGTTACTGGAGCTGCCATCCTATCACCACAGGTTACTGGAGTTGCCATCCTATCGCCACAGGAGGTTACTGGAGCTGCCATCCTATCACCACAGGTTACTGGAGCTGCCATCCTATCACCACAGGTTACTGGAGCTGCCATCCTATCGCCACAGATTACTGGAGCTGCCATCCTATCGCCACAGGAGGTTACTGGAGCTGCCATCCTATCACCACAGGTTACTGGAGCTGCCATCCTATCACCACAGGTTACTGGAGCTGCCATCCTATCACCACAGGTTACTGGAGCTGCCATCCTATCACCACAGGTTACTGGAGCTGCCATCCTATCACCACAGGTTACTGGAGCTGCCATCCTATCACCACAGGTTACTGGAGTTGCCATCCTATCGCCACAGGAGGTTACTGGAGCTGCCATCCTATCACCACAGGTTACTGGAGCTGCCATCCTATCACCACAGGTTACTGGAGCTGCCATCCTATCGCCACAGGAGGTTACTGGAGCTGCCATCCTATCGCCACAGGAGGTTACTGGAGCTGCCATCCTATCACCACAGGTTACTGGAGCTGCCATCCTATCACCACAGGTTACTGGAGCTGCCATCCTATCACCACAGGTTACTGGAGCTGCCATCCTATCACCACAGGTTACTGGAGCTGCCATCCTATCACCACAGGTTACTGGAGCTGCCATCCTATCACCACAGGTTACTGGAGCTGCCATCCTATCACCACAGGTTACTGGAGCTTCCATCCTATCACCACAGGTTACTGGAGCTGCCATCCTATCACCACAGGTTACTGGAGCTGCCATCCTATCGCCACAGGTTACTGGAGCTGCCATCCTATCACCACAGGTTACTGGAGCTGCCATCCTATCACCACAGGTTACTGGAGCTGCCATCCTATCACCACAGGTTACTGGAGCTGCCATCCTATCGCCACAGGAGGTTACTGGAGCTGCCATCCTATCGCCACAGGTTACTGGAGCTGCCATCCTATCACCACAGGAGGTTACTGGAGCTGCCATCCTATCACCACAGGTTACTGGAGCTGCCATCCTATCGCCACAGGTTACTGGAGCTGCCATCCTATCACCACAGGTTACTGGAGCTGCCATCCTATCACCACAGGTTACTGAAGCTGCCATCCTATCACCACAGGTTACTGGAGCTGCCATCCTATCACCACAGGTTACTGGAGCTGCCATCCAATCGCCACAGGTTACTGGAGCTGCCATCCTATCACCACAGGTTACTGGAGCTGCCATCCTATCGCCACAGGTTACTGAAGCTGCCATCCTATCGCCACAGGTTACTGAAGCTGCCATCCTATCACCACAGGTTACTGGAGCTGCCATCCTATCACCACAGGAGGTTACTGGAGCTGCCATCCTATCACCACAGGAGGTTCCTGGAGCTGCCATCCTATCACCACAGGAGGTTCCTGGAGCTGCCATCCTATCACCACAGGTTACTGGAGCTGCCATCCTATCACCACAAGAGGTTCCTGGAGCTGCCATCCTATCACCACAGGTTACTGGAGCTTCCATCCTATCACCACAGGTTACTGGAGCTGTCATCCTATCACCACAGGAGGTTACTGGAGCTGCCATCCTATCACCACAGGAGGTTCCTGGAGTTGCCATCCTATCACCACAAGAGGTTCCTGGAGCTGCCATCCTATCACCACAGGAGGTTACTGGAGCTGCCATCCTATCACCACAGGTTACTGGAGCTGCCATCCTATCGCCACAGGTTACTGGAGCTGCCATCCTATCACCACAGGTTACTGGAGCTGCCATCCTATCGCCACAGGTTACTGGAGCTGCCATCCTATCACAACAGGAGGTTCCTGGAGCTGCCATCCTATCACCACAGGTTACTGGAGCTGCCATCCTATCGCCACAGGAGGTTCCTGGAGCTGCCATCCTATCACCACAGGTTACTGGAGCTGCCATCCTATCACCACAGGAGGTTCCTGGAGCTGCCATCCTATCACCACAGGTTACTGGAGCTGCCATCCTATCACCACAGGAGGTTCCTGGAGCTGCCATCCTATCACCACAGGTTACTGGAGCTGCCATCCTATCACCACAGGAGGTTCCTGGAGCTGCCATCCTATCACCACAGGAGGTTACTAGAGCTGTCATCCTATCACCACAGGTTACTGGAGCTGCCATCCTATCACCACAGGAGGTTACTGGAGCTCATTAGTGATTGGAGGATTGGTAACCAGATGCTGAAGTTAACGGAAAGAACATCACTCCAGTAGATTATTGGCCTTTCATTTTAAGAAAAGGCCAACTATTTCCCCATATCCTTAGGAGATGGTTAGATTAGAAAACATAATAATAACTGGGCCCAGGTTGGGGTAATCTGGGCCTTTCGCACCAACACAGTGAAACAAAGGAAAACCCTGTTATTAGGAAATGGTGTTGTCGTAAGATATTGTTCCTGCCCAGTTGTTAAAGTCTAACCATCTGTCAATTGAGATGGCATGGTGTGTGTGTGTGTGTGTGTGTGTCATGTTAGTGCACACGGAAAGTTAGAAACACATCCACACACAAAACAGTACTTCCACCAAATCCACTCTGTTAAATGCAGTGTAGAAGGTGGACTGCAGGGTGGGCTTACCTTGAAGGGGCGACACCGACAAGATTTGGACCCAGTCCCCGGAAAAGAGACCTTGGACCCTCTTTTTCTAGAATTGACCTAGAAATGGGAAGATTTTTTTTTTTTTAAATACATTTTTCATTGACTTCTAAAAAAAAAAGGTTTCTCATTGTGATGAATCTTTTTTTTGCAGAAGATTCTTCTGAGTTTGTTCCGTAAAATTCACACACAGTTTGCTCACACACACAGGTATTGTTCTCACACACTCACAGGTATCGTTCTCACACACTCACAGGTATCGTTCTCACACACACACAGGTATCGTTCTCACACACACACACAGGTATCGTTCTCACATACACGCAGGTATCGTTCTCACATACACGCAGGTATCGTTCTCACATACACACAGGTATCGTTCTCACATACACACAGGTATCGTTCTCACATACACGCAGGTATCGTTCTCACACACTCACAGGTATCGTTCTCACACACTCACAGGTATCGTTCTCACATACACTTATTTATGACCCTAGGAAAGGATGACCTTTATGCCAGTAGCTGACAAACAGGTATGAGTCAGGTGGGTGGACACACCGACAGGTATGAGTCAGGTGGGTGGACACACCGACAGGTATGAGTCAGGTGGGTGGACACACCGACAGGTATGAGCCAGGTGGGTGGACACACCGACAGGTATGAGCCAGGTGGGTGGACACACCGACAGGTATGAGCCAGGTGGGTGGACACACCTACAGGTATGAGCCAGGTGGGTGGACACACCTACAGGTATGAGCCAGGTGGGTGGACACACCTACAGGTATGAGCCAGGTGGGTGGACACACCTACAGGTATGAGCCAGGTGGGTGGACACACCTACAGGTATGAGCCAGGTGGGTGGACACATCGACAGGTATGAGCCAGGAGGGTGGACACACCGACAGGTACGAGCCAGGAGGGTGGACACACCGACAGGTACGAGCCAGGTGGGTGGACACACCGACAGGTATGAGCCAGGTGGGTGGACACCCCGACAGGTATGAGCCAGGTGGGTGGACACCCCGACAGGTATGAGCCAGGTGGGTGGACACACCTACAGGTATGAGCCAGGTGGGTGGACACACCGACAGGTACGAGCCAGGAGGGTGGACACACCGACAGGTACGAGCCAGGAGGGTGGACACCCCGACAGGTATGAGCCAGGTGGGTGGACACCCCGACAGGTATGAGCCAGGTGGGTGGACACCCCGACAGGTATGAGCCAGGTGGGTGGACACACCTACAGGTATGAGCCAGGTGGGTGGACACACCGACAGGTATGAGCCAGGAGGGTGGACACACCGACAGGTACGAGCCAGGAGGGTGGACACCCCGACAGGTACGAGCCAGGTGGGTGGACACCCCGACAGGTATGAGCCAGGTGGGTGGACACACCTACAGGTCGGCTGATGCATAAGTCCCACTCTCTGCTATATAAAAGCACAGCTGTTTTCTAGGACAATGTTGCCCGCACATTTTGGTCCCCTCTCCCTCACTGTAACTACGTCATTTTAGTCAACTAGGCCTAAAAGAAAAACACTGTTCATGTTACTACGCGGCACAATACGGACTTACAGAGTTAGTTATATCGCCAAAGTAAAGACAGCAACCAAGCATGAACTTCTCACATTGGAAAAAAACAAAACAAGGATTTTGAATACAACAATGATTGGCTAAATGAACCAAAACAGATACTTGAAGGCTGTTGTGTAACTTAAGAGTTGCAATGGCTCATGTCCAAACTGCACTGGGTAAACCGGTTGACAATATTATTTGAGCCAATCACCCATTCAGCGGGAGTCCTGCCCACACTGGTTCAGTCAGTCAGCCAAAGGCCTCAAGCTCTAAATCCTTGAAGTGAGAAACATGAGAAACCCCCAGAGCACAGTAGAAGTGGTCAATTCAGCACAGCTTCCTCTTCGTGTTCAATTTGGCAGAGGCACAGTGACACCATGGCTCTCACACCAGCGAACCGATTGCTGCAGCTGTACATAGTCCATCTGTAAAGAACCCACCCAATCTATCTATCTCATCCCCATACTGTTTTTATTTACTTTTCTGCTCTTTTGCCCACCAGTATCTCTACTCGCACATCATCATCTGCTCATTTATCAACTCAGTGTTAATCTGCTAAATTGTAATTCTTCGCTACTATTGGCCTATTTATTGCCTACCTCCTCATGCATTTTGCACACACTGTATATAGACTTTCTTTTTTCTCTCCTGTGTCACTGACTTGTTTATTCCATGTTATTCCATGTGTTGTTGTCTGTGTCAAACTTGTTTTAAACTAGTTTTAAACACCCTCTGTGGACTGAGGCAACCCTGCTTGCTTCCTGCCCAAAACAGGCCCTGAGCCTCAGGCTCAGCACTTACATAAGTAGCATCAGCACTTACATAAGTAGTCCTCACTGTACGTGTGTGTCCTTGCCTGCCTTCCTAGTAGTAAAACACATTCCCAACATGCTCTGTGGTGGAGGCGGCAGTGTGTCTGTGCTCCCCACACCTGGACGAAGAGAGATTAGATCAGAGCAGGATTCTCAGTCTTTAATCTTAAATACTTCTTTATAGAATATTAATTTAAACTGAACAAAAATATAAAAACACAACAAATGTTGGTCTCATGTTTCATGACCTGAAATAAAAGATTCCAGAAAAATGTCCAAATTAAAAAAAAAAAAAAAGCTTATTTCTCTCAAATGTTGTGCACAAATTTGTTCTAACACATCTGTTAGTGAGCATTTCTCCTTTGCCGAGATAATCCATCCACCTGACAGGTGTGACATATCAAGAAGCTGATTTAAAAAAAGGATGATCATTACACAGGTGCACCTTGGGCTGGGGACAATTAAAACAACTAAAAAGTGCAGTTTTTTGTCATACAACACAACCCCACAAATGTCTCAAGTTGAGAGAGCAGTTGGCATGCTGACTGCAGGAATATCCACCAGAGCTGTTGCCAGAGAATTTATAATGTTTCTTCTCTACCATAAGCCGCTTTCAATGTCATTTTAGAGAATTTGGCAGTACGTCCAATCCGGATTCTACACCTGCGGGACTGTCGGAGACCACGAAAACTGTGGGTTTGCACAACTTGAAGAATTTCTGCAACAAACAAAAAAACTGTCAGAAACCACATCCACTGACAGCTGGAACAGCGGGCATCTGGCAATCAGGAGAGTACTATACCAAGTGGATCGGACATTGTTATGGGTAGGGAACGCAGGGGGGGTGAAAGTTGATCATATCCTGATCCTACACGAGGCTGTGGTATTAGTTCTTCCTGCTGTGGCGCTGTTCACTTGTCTCCTTCTATAGACGGGTGGGGTTGTTTAGCCAAAAAATGTTTTTTTTAAAAATGATGCGTGCGCCACCGTGGTGTAAAACAGGCAGGGTTGGCTTAGAATCAAAGGATTGTTGACGTCATGGAAACTATATATTTTCTCTCCATGGTAACAACTATATCAAGCACGTGGTTTCCATGTAGTTAATACCACTTCATTCCCCCATGTTCCGGCCATTATTACGAGCTGTCCTGCCCTCGGCGGCCTCCTGTTCCCCCTCACTTATACGAGCCCCTCACCGTAAGACCCACAGTAGAGACTGTCCCCACGTTAATTGAGCTCACCAGCTTGTAGCCCTAAAAACCAGTAATGAGTTACTTCTGGTTGGTTCAGTCATTCCTATGGGGAAAATTAATTGGGGAAAGAATAAGGTTGTGGGATAGACGACAATAATAAGGTCTGAGGTGAACACAGGCTTAGGAGATCTGACCTCTGTGAATTATGAAGACTTCATGTTTTGTTCTATGAGATAATATCAGTCAGTTAACATGACCTCTATGAATGATGAAGACTTCATGTTTTGTTCTATGAGATAATATCAGTCAGTTAACATGACCTCTGTGAATGATGAAGACTTCCTGTTTTGTTCTATGAGATAATATCAGTCAGTTAACATGACCTCTATGAATGATGAAGACTTCATGTGAGCTTCAGAATTCACAAAAAGTGACGTTAGCCGATGTAGCTTATATCATAGAACAAAACGTATACGATCTCCTAAACCTGTGTTTACCTCAGACCTTATATTCAGTGATTATCCAAAAACGGCATTCATTTTCCCCATAGGCTTTGTCCAACGAACAATGGAGGAGTGCCTACAAAAAGACGCCATTTCCATTTCCCTCTATTATAAGAAGAACAACCCCTTACCGTAACACCCATTGTAGATGAGCATATGCTAATAAGGAAGGACAACCCCTTACCGTAAGACCCATTGTAGATGAGCACCATGCTAATAAGGAATGACAACCCCTTATCGTAACACCCATTGTAGATGAGCATATGCTAATAAGGAAGGACAACCCCTTACCGTAAGACCCATAGTAGATGAGCCCCATGCTAATAATAAAGACAACCCCTTACCGTAAGACCCATAGTAGACTACACGCTAATAATAATAAGAAGAGGAACAACCCCTTACCGTAAGACCCATAGTAGATGAGCCCCATGCTAATAAGGAAGGACAACCCCTTACCGTAAGACACATTGTAGATGAGCCCCATGATAATAATAAAGACAACCCCTTACCGTAAGACACATTGTAGATGAGCCCCATGCTAATAAGGAAGGACAACCCCTTACCGTAAGACCCATAGTAGATGAGCCCCGTGCTAATAATAAAGACAACCCCTTACCGTAAGACCCATAGTAGACTAGCCCCATGCTAATAAGGAAGGACAACCCCTTACCGTAAAAGCCATAGTAGACTAGCCCCATGCTAATAAGGAAGGACAACCCCTTACCGTAAAAGCCATAGTAGACTAGCCCCATGCTAATAAGGAAGGACAACCCCTTACCGTAAAAGCCATAGTAGACTAGCCCCATGCTAATAAGGAAGGACAACCCCTTACCGTAAAAGCCATAGTAGACTAGCCCCATGCTAATAAGGAAGGACAACCCCTTACCGTAAAAGCCATAGTAGACTAGCCCCATGCTAATAAGGAAGGACAACCCCTTACCCTAAGACCCATAGTAGACTAGCGCCACACTAATAAGAAGAAAAGGGACAACCCCTTACCGTAAGACCCATAGTAGACTAGCCCCATGCTAATAAGGAAGGACAACCCCTTACCGTAAGACCCATAGTAGACTAGCCCCATGCTAATAAGGAAGGACAACCCCTTACCCTAAGACCCATAGTAGACTAGCGCCACACTAATAAGAAGAAAAGGGACAACCCCTTACCGTAAGACCCATTGTAGATGAGCCCCATGCTAATAAGGAAGGACAACCCCTTACCGTAAGACCCATTGTAGATGAGCCCCATGCTAATAAGGAAGGACAACCCCTTACCGTAAGACCTGCAGCAGGCCAGGTGGTGTAATGGTGCCTGAGCCTGGTCTGATGACCCCAGTACCATTGAGAGTGCCCAGTTGGACCTGGAACATGGGCCGTAGCGTGATGCCTGAAGACTGCAACCTGGTCTTCAGCACCTCCAGAGGACAAGTCACAATGGCTCCCACCGTGCCGCTACATCTGCAGAGAGGAAGTTGAACATTTGTTGACAACATTTCTATAACACGGTAACAACAATATATAGGTCAGGGCTTTTAAGTCATCTGCACTACATCTTTAACGAGAAAAGGAAAACTAATCAATAAGACATTATTAATAAATTACTAACATGACGGAGGACAATAGAGACGGAGCTCAAGTAACCCGTGTAAAAGATTACCAGAAGTGGATTACCGCCAGAGGTGGAGAATGTTTGCTGACAAATGAGTGACCAGGTTTTTTTTTATGTGTCAGGGGTAGAACACACAAAAAAAGGCATCCCTATAGCCCAGGGGTGGGCAACTCCAGTCCTCGAGGCCTGATGGGTGTAACACTTGTTCTCCATCCCTAGCAAACACCGCGGATTAATCAAATTGCATTCTAAAACTGGAGATCGTGATTAGGTGATTATTGGAGTCCGATGTGTTAGCTGGGGGCAAAACTGTGACACCAATTAGACCCTCGAGGACTGGAATTGCTCACCCTCTCTATATCCTGAGCCTAATAGACGTTTAAATCTCCAAACCATGCACTTTATTTAATTTATGACTGTAACAAGTCAGGGATAGTCTCGAGTGACATCATAAAAATACCCGTCTACAACCCCTGTCCATCCAAGACAAGTTTAGACGGGAGACAGAATCAGATTAGTTTAGCATAAGCTTCATCTAGTGTGTCAATCCTGTACTCCCTGCCCTGTACTCTGTGTCTAAAGGGCAGGTCAACTGCCAAATGCAAGGGATTCCAATTCCTAACACCCAGCTAGACATCCATTCACTGTTTATCATGTCATTCCTCCTAGCGGCCTGGGACACCATAAGATAAGATAAATGATACAGAGTCACATAACCCTACGCACCCTTGGGAACTAACCGTAAAATGGCTACAGGCCAGATGCCCTGATTGACACTCAAAGTTAAATGTTTACATTTGAAACTACCACTCACTGGGCATTCATTTACAAATGAAGGCACTGTGAGAGTCCTGTGTAAATATAGACTAGTTCTCAATGTCATGCCTGGAAAGTGCACTGCACCGTGGCAGCCTATGCAAAGTACCAGGACCTGCAGGACAAGTGAAACTAGATGTAGGATCTCAAGCAAAAAAAATAATGTAGTACTGTCTGAAATGATAAGAGGAAACTAATCTGTTTGCTCCAATCAACTGTAGATACACAATGGGGTGTGTGAAGTAGCTACTAATCTTCTTTTTTTTGAATTATCATATCATGCATGATATGACAAATAAAGTTATTATCACCATTCTGGTACTTCTTGTCATTGGCTAAGATATTCAGACACACACACACACACACGATAGATATACTACATATGACTGGGATTTATATTCCTCTGTGGGATTATTATAGTATCAGTGTGTAGTAAATGCAATATCGGCGCTAGGTATTGAATGGTGCTTTCCCAAATATCAACAGCTGTCAATGGATGACCTTAACTGATTGAGTGATAAGTACTGGCTTCCAAAACAAGGTTTCAGCTTCCAGGTTAAAGAGATGGTTGGACTCGCTCTCGCTCTCTCTCACGACTTGCTAGCTAGTGTAGCTAGCTATATATTAGCTAATATACATTTTTAGGATGGGTACCTTAAGATCCTCTTTCCCCTCTATGGCAGAATCAAATGTTATCTATGTATAGTTTAGAGTCGGCCATTGTGTAAACTGCAGTAGCTAACACGGAGACAGTTTGCTAGTTTAGCACTTAGCATGCTCTATAAATCAGGGATTCCCCAAACTGTGGCTCCCCTCCCTTGGTGCACGTTGTTATTTTGTCCTAGCGCTACACAGCTGATTCAAACTTTGGTTATTTGAATCAGCTGTGTAGTGTTAGGACAAAATAACCAACTCATCTTCAAGCTTTGGTTATTTGTATCAGCTGTGTAGTGTTAGGACAAAATAACCAACTCATCGTCAAGCTTTGGTTATTTGAATCAGCTGTGTAGTGTTAGGACAAAATAACCAACTCATCTTCAAGCTTTGGTTATTTGTATCAGCTGTGTAGTGTTAGGACAAAATAACAAAACATGCACGGAGCCTCAGACCGACTTTTTGGGAAACTCTCATGAAGATAATACATTTTTAAAAAACGATGATTAATTTTAAAAAAAGTTAAGGTTAGGCATAAGGTTAGTGCTATTGTTTAGGTTTAAAATCTGATTTTACGAAGATACATTTTAGAAATAGGGCAAAGAGTTTTGTGGCAACCATGTGACGTTAATGAGGGTCAGAAAGACTGCGCCACTTGACATCTAATACCACATCAAATTAAAAACATTCATCATCTTGATATTTACGACGCTGGTGTTTTATTATATCTCAAGTGTTATCAACTTTATAGAAATAGACAGCATCACAAATGGCTAAGATGCTCACATTTCCTGCATAAAGTTAGCTAACGTAAATGTTAACGTGATAGCTAGAATAGCGGCTAGCTCGCTTCAGAAATCAATATGCGGTTGATTAATAACAGTGAGAATGATACTAATTGGCCACCTGACATTGCATAACTACTCTTGAACCTGTACATTTGCTTGACGAGACGAGGTATAGGACGAGATACCCAGCCGGTACCGGTTCAAACTAAACGGATGATACTAAAAAAGGGGGTGCGTTCGTAAAAGCATCAGTTAATTCTGCGCTCTAAAATCGAAAGTAAAAAGCCGAAGCGAGTTTATCGAACGCACCCCAGTAAACATATACTAGTTAACCAGTTAACAAAACAACTCGTCTGAAACACATCGACATTGTACATCATTACAGGTAGCTAACAAACGCATGTTATAGCTAGCTAGCCAGCTAGCCCTTCTCACGCCATCGGGAACGAGAGGCAAATAGCTAGCTACTGTAACTTCCCTTTCAATACAAATATTCAGCTACGCTATCTAGCTGTCACATTTGAGGGGGAAAAAATGTCGGATAGGATGACTTACCCCCCCGCGAAGAGATGTAATAACGTATTATTATTCTGTGCCATTTTTTTTTTTTTAAACACTATAACCATAATCTTATTTTTCTTCCCGTAAATATAATATTTATGAATCAGAGACTTCAATGTGGCTTTTCTTGCTCATCAACTGTTGTCCTCCACCCGGCTTTCTCTGAATAGGACCAACTCTGCTGCAACAGCATCTGAAGAGATTAATTAATTTGCGTCATGGGGGGCTGGTAGGGGGAGTTGTCCGTGACGTAGAGAGGTCTGACAACAGCACAGGGGGTGTCTCTTTTATTTATGGAAAGAAGATTGACCAATTGATTGACAGAACGGTTGACAACAAAGAGAAATGAATAGTATCCAATAGAAACAATGTACTCAAAGTCTGATGTCCTATTCTACCCTTAGTCAATGTTACTGATAAAAATAACTTTACAGGTGGAAGCAATTGCCATTTAACGTTACTTTCACTGAGCCATTGTACTAAGAGAGAACATAAAGGAGAGAGGACAGAAAGCTATCTTAATGCATACAGAGTGATTCCACTAGTGGACACACACAAGGCTATCTCTCAATCCATAGAGTTGAAGGTCTCCACACCATAGAGAATGATAGAGGCCTCTAGATGTGGATAACCCAACTTTTTGCATGGACATTGCCATTGAGGGCTTCCACCATTTTAAAGTAGTCAACTGGGTGGGGATTCCTATGGGTTAAGGAAGGATTGCTTATTTCCTTCCAGGTCATCAGGAGGGCTCAGCCAATTAATTATACTCGTGAGCAAACATTCCATAACTACAGGTGGTTGTAAATCGCCAATCTTGGCTTTATACTTGTTCAAACAACACCCTCCAGGGGGCAGTATGCACCTTTTCAGTTTGTTTACCAACTCATAGAAGTAGTAGAAGAAAATGGACTGCTTCAAAATGGAGATGACCCATGCTCTCTCAGACACCATAATGAGACAGATACAATGATGCGATGTCTATCTAAGTCTATGGTCTATACCTGTGACCACTTCAGCACAACAACCCCACCTACCCCCACCTATTGAAAGGGTAAAGGCTTGATTTGTACTGGGCCACAGGCTGGCTTTTTCCAGTTTTCAACAGACCAATTGTCTGCTGCTAGGTTTATTACTAATTTACAAAAGTGAACCGATATGTGAATTCATAGGCTGCGATTCTGGATACTGATCAATAAGTTACAAACGTCCCAGTTTTCACCACACACAACAACAACAAAAAACATTTGTTTTCATAACATCTGGATGACAATTTTAGCAGGGGCAACTATGTTAAACACCAATGATTTGTTTTGGTTTTAATACTGCACAGCACCTTCACCTGTTTGAGAACAAAGTAAATCCCCTTTTGTCTTACAGTAGGCCTGTATGCCAATCATCTACCTACTTCTACTTTTCCCTAAAACAAGCAGGCATAAAAAAATATATATATACATATCGTTCTTCCATTTTAGTTTAGGGGGTGAACATGACACCTGGACACCATGACCATTCACTGTGGCATCCGAAAGAGGTCTGTAGACACGTGACATGGAGTGTTGTGTGTCTACTGAGCGGCCAGCCAGCCCACCCAGCCAGCCAATGAGAGGTGAGGGTGTGCAAACCCGGGTTCAAGCACTATTGGATATGCTTGATTGAGTGTGCCTGTTGAAATGGAACCAATCAGAAAGACAAAAAAAAAAAAAACACAAACATCGACCATCTGGCACTAAAACAAATGCTCAAAGTATTTTGAAAGATTTGAAATAGTGGTTGAACCCAGGTATGGAGGTGTGTAAGAGGTGGAATGTCATTGGATGGCTCACATTCTTACCAAGGGGAAATAGCTTCAGTATCAGGTTCTTCCTGCCCAGAAACTCCAGAGAGGTTTAAGACGGTCATTCTTACCCACATCCATGAGGCGTTTTAATGAGAGTAATGATTAACTGAAATTCTGATGTCTTCTTATGAACATTTTGTTGCTTGTTTCCCCAGAGTAGGATCCACAACAGCATTTCATAACTCTTTTGAATCCATTATTTTCTGGCTGTTAAGATGCATGTGCCTTCATGTCTGTTTTGTTTTTGTTTTTTTGAAATCATGTGTTTGTCATTATTACAGGTCTTGTCCTCATGATTTATTGATGTGGAGAGATAAAACAATTTCCCCAAGTTGGGATCAATAAATGTACTACTTGACGATGATATCAAGGGTTCATCACCTATGAAATAGACAGATAAGTAGGTTATTCAACCACCTGGAAATAGTGCTGTTTGTCAGTGGAAAGTTGCTCTCAGGGAACCGGTTTTATTGGTCAGGGTAATGAAAAATAAAAACAATTCCAGGAGATCGTCACCATTTTGTCATTTTAGAGCATTTAAAACCTCAACAATTCACTTAATATTATACAAATATGTCTGGTTTCATAAATGATATTGAATCATATTATGAACAATGACAAATATCTTCATTCTTTTTTATTTATTTATACCCAGGGAGACATTAAAAACAGGTACGTTGACTTATAGAAAAGTAGTGGACGGTCAGTTTGTTTTTTTGATGCAAGAGGCAACTCTGCAGAATGATCTTGAGCGAAAATCAGTTTTGATATGGTCTTAATGATCACACAGTGCTAAGTCGCGACAGCAAATGATTCACTTGGAGTGAAATGTTTTAGAAAGAGATTCGGCTGAAGGTTCATACAGGTAGTTGGTGCTAGAAGGCCAGTAATCTGCTCTTTGGTATCCCCCTGACGACTAGATAAGGAAGAACCTGGCGGAGCTCCCATTTCCTACTAAATCAGACGTCTTCATCCAAAGTGAGTGCATATTTTTTCGTGTGGGTGGCCCCAGCGGGAATCAAACCCCATGATTATTGGAAGCGACAGTTGAGTTTCAAATTTTTACCATTTTCAAACTTTACACACAAAAAAAATATTTAAAAAAATACCCACTTGGTTCTATTACCTTGTCAATACTTTGGAGGACTCCATGAAATTATACACAACAGCACAACACAAAATATATTTTGAAATAAACTTTTATTATGGAAGTTACTACATAAAGAAAATTAAAATGAGCAAACTAGAAAAAAACCGATCGACGCAGTCAATGCCCAGCACAACGCCGACTACATCCGCCCATTTAAAAAAAAAAAGTAGACCACTATACAGGAAACAGAGTACCGTTTGAACATATGCTTTCCAACTAAAACAAAACAATAGATATTAAAAATTAAAAGAAGACCCCACACCTTCCAAAGACATCCCCACACACATTTCAGAATTACCTAACCATCCCTTATACCCAAACAAGTCCTTGATACACATGAAAAGAGTCCATGGGTCCGAAGCAGAGAGAAAGACTATTGGTCACGGACATTGTACAGTGAATGGCTTGGCGACCAATGACAAAACAGTCTGCTAGTACATGTTAGAAATTCTCACAGCGATGTCATCATTCATATATAAAAAGCTCTTCCATAAAAATCTGTTGGGGACATCGGTACATTTAACAGGTGCTTCAAATATTGCATGGAGAAAACCTGATTGCTCTGCTGCGCTGAGTTAAAAGGCACACTTCACCCAAATAAAATTATACTTTCTTTTTTTTTCACCCTGAAAGCAGTCTATGGATAACGGGATTCTAGGTAAACGAACCCAAAGCTTGGATTGTACTCCGTCCTTGTCCAGACAGCTTATACTGTCATTGGGGGGGGGGGGGGGGGGGGGGGGGGGGGTGTAATTTGGGTGAACTGTCCCTTTAAAAGGTTGGGGGTAGGTGTACGGTCACCTTGAAGGACACACTGCGGTGCTGGTGTTTCCAGGAGTAATGGAGTTGTATCACCACCTTAGTAACAGGTGGTCAGTGCATGGCCATCACCAGGCGCACGCAGTCTGGGCTGAGATCAACCATCATCTACTGGAGAGTGTGAGGAAGGTGAGCACTAACTAACTTTATTAAAAACCTTCCAAGGAAATCTCATAAAATCTCTCAAGTATATAAAAAGGAGTACCATTTCCTGATGGATCACTAAAAAAGAGGAGGAACAAGTAAAGATGAGAAATGGCACCACCTTGTGGTTGGAAAATGTTTACAAATAGTTTTCAACACGCAATAAACCCATCTGTTATACCACACAACGGCCCTCCACCAAACTGAAGGGGGGGGGGTTGGACTCCAACACAACAAACCCATCTGTTATACCACACAACGGCCCTCCACCAAACTGAAGGGGGGGGGGTTGGACTCCAACACAACAAACCCATCTGTTATACCACACAACGGCCCTCCACCAAACTGAAGGGGGGGGGGGGGGGGGTTGGACTCCAACACAACAAACCCATCTGTTATACCACACAACGGCCCTCCACCAAACTGAAGGGGGGGGGGGGGGGGGGGGGGGTTGGACTCCAACACAACAAACCAACTATTTACCAACAGGACATGTCATGCAGCAATCACTTGATTGAATTTTCATTTAAGAAGACAAGACGGAAAAGGAGAGAAAGTCAAAATCACTATTAAGGAGGTGTTGCGGTCACAACAGACTGACCGTACCATTTAAACTCATTGCACTTCAACACAGACAGACAAGACATATTGTAGTACCAATATGGCAGTCATCTCAAAGCCCTCTGGACCAGCAAAGATACGCATAAAGCCCTCTGCATGTCATGCCTGTCATCAACGTGGATATCTCAGTATATGATTGAAGTAAACCATCATAAACAGGATTATAGAACTCAAATAAAAAAAGACTTGACCCATTACCAACCATGGTCTCTACGGCTTCCTGAACACTCCAAGCATCACACAATGATGTTCTTCTCACTCTGTGGTGTGACTGGTACAAACCAACCCTGAGGGCTGGGAAGGATGAGTCAGAGCTCGAACCGAGAGGCTGGAGTGATGTGTTGAGTTGTTGAACTGGTTGAGCTACCCTTCTGATGGGGAAAATCCCAGAGACAGACAGAGCGAGGGAGAGACATGTTTTCTGTATGTATTGAGATAACAGACGGGGCAGTCAGAGGAGAGAGAGAGAGACATGTTCTGTGTATGTATTGAGACAACAGACAGGGCAGTCAGAGGAGAGAGAGAGAGACATGTTCTGTGTATGTATTGAGACAACAGACGGGGCAGTCAGAGGAGAGAGACATGTTCTGTGTATGTATTGAGACAACAGACGGGGCAGTCAGAGGAGAGAGAGAGAGACATGTTCTGTGTATGTATTGAGACAACAGACGGGGCAGTCAGAGGAGAGAGAGAGAGACATGTTTTCTGTATGTATTGAGACAACAGACGGGGCAGTCAGAGGAGAGAGACATGTTCTGTGTATGTATTGAGACAACAGACAGGGCAGTCAGAGGAGAGAGACATGTTCTGTGTATGTATTGAGACAACAGACAGGGCAGTCAGAGGAGAGAGACATGTTCTGTGTATGTATTGAGACAACAGACGGGGCAGTCAGAGGAGAGAGACATGTTCTGTGTATGTATTGAGACAACAGACAGGGCAGTCAGAGGAGAGAGACATGTTCTGTGTATGTATTGAGACAACAGACAGGGCAGTCAGAGGAGAGAGACATGTTTTCTGTATGTATTGAGACAACAGACAGGGCAGTCAGAGGTGAGAGACATGTTCTGTGTATGTATTGAGACAACAGACAGGGCAGTCAGAGGTGAGAGACATGTTCTGTGTATGTATTGAGACAACAGACAGGGCAGTCAGAGGAGAGAGAGAGAGACATGTTCTGTGTATGTATTGAGACAACAGACAGGGCAGTCAGAGGAGAGAGAGAGAGACATGTTCTGTGTATGTATTGAGACAACAGACAGGGCAGTCAGAGGTGAGAGACATGTTCTGTGTATGTATTGAGACAACAGACAGGGCAGTCAGAGGAGAGAGACATGTTCTGTGTATGTATTGAGACAACAGACAGGGCAGTCAGAGGTGAGAGACATGTTCTGTGTATGTATTGAGACAACAGACAGGGCAGTCAGAGGTGAGAGACATGTTCTGTGTATGTATTGAGACAACAGACAGGGCAGTCAGAGGAGAGAGACATGTTCTGTGTATGTATTGAGACAACAGACAGGGCAGTCAGAGGAGAGAGACATGTTTTCTGTATGTATTGAGACAACAGACGGGGCAGTCAGAGGAGAGAGACATGTTCTGTGTATGTATTGAGACAACAGACAGGGCAGTCAGAGGAGAGAGAGAGAGAGAGAGAGAGAGACATGTTCTGTGTATGTATTGAGACAACAGACAGGGCAGTCAGAGGAGAGAGAGAGAGAGAGAGAGAGACATGTTCTGTGTATGTATTGAGGCAACAGACGGGGCAGTCCACAGATCTAAGAGATGTTCTCTATGTTGTGCTGAGGGGGTCATTGGTAGAGCAGGTAATTCTTGAGAGAGGCTGGTAGAGGCAGACCATGGATCTCACTCAGTCGTTCTCTGCCCAGAGCTACCCTCACGGAGCACCGACACAGGTCCATCAGAGGGAGAGGCTCAGCTGGGGAGGGAAGAGAGATATTTAGAGTACAGCACAGCAAAATAGACGTCTACATTTTAGTTTAACTTAAATAGAGAGCGAGACAGACAGAGCAGTCACACCCCTCAACTTTTTCCACATTTTGTTGTGTCACAGCCTGCATTTAAAATGGGTTTAATTTTAATTATTTTGTCACTGGCCTGCCTATAGACAATACCCCATAATGTCAAAGTGGAATTATTTTTCTGAAATGTTTACAAATGAATTAAAAATGAAAAGCTGAAATGTCTTGACTCAATAAGTATTCAACCCCTTTGTTATGGCCTAAATAAGTTCAGAAGCCAAAATTTGCTTGACAAGTCACAAGCTTCATGGACTTGGACTTGCTGTGTGCAATAATGAAATATCCCTTTGAGCATTGTGAAGTTATTCGTTACACTTTGGACGGTGTATCAATACACCCAGTCACTACAAAGATACAGACTTCCATCCTAACTCAGTTGCCGGAGAGGAAGGAAACTTCTCAGGGATTTCACCATGAGGCCAATGGTGATTTTAAAACAGTTAGAGTTTAATGGCTGTGATAGGAGAAAACTGAGGATGGATCAACAACATCGTAGTTACTCCACAACACTAACCTAATTGACAGAGTGAAAAGAGGGAAGCCTGTACAGAATACAAATATTCCAAAACATCCATCCTGTTTGCCACAAGAAACTAAAGTAAAACTGCAAAAAATGTGGCAAAGCAATAAACTTGTTCTTGATTACAAAAAGTGTTATGTTCATTACTTATTTTCAAGCATCGTTTTAATGTCACATGTACAAGTACAGGGGTGGTTGCATCATGTTATGGGTATGCTTGTAATCGTTAAGGACTGGGGAGTTTTTTTTATACATTTTTAATTCTAGAGGAAAACCTGGTTCAGTCTGTTTTCCACCAGATACTGGGAGATGAATTCACCTTCCAGCAGGACAATAACCTAAAACACAAGGCCAAATCTACACTGGAGTTGCTTACCAAGAAGACAGTTAATGCTCCTGAGTGGCAGAGTTACAGTTTTGACTTAAATCTACTTGAAAAGCATTTTAAGATCTTGCCATAGGTTGTCTATAAATAATACATTTGACTGAGCTTGACGAATTTAGAAACTAAAATTAAAAAATATATATTCATTTTTTTAAATGGAAAATCTTGTGTTCATATCTCACAACCTCCGTGGGATTTTCGAGTTGCCTATGTGCGAGTAAATACCAAAATAACACACTTGATTTATGCTACGTTAAAAAGTGGGTGGTTCGAGCCCTGAATGCTGATTGGCTGAGAGCCTTGGTATATCAGACCGTAATATCACGTGTATGACAAAACAATACTTTTTTACTGCGCTAATTTAGTTGGTAACCAGTTTATAATAGCAATAAAAAGGTACCTCTGAGGTTTGTGGTATATGAACAATATACCACGGCTAAGGACTGCAAAGCGTCGTGCCTAAGAACCGTCCTTAGCCGTGGTATATTGGCTATATACCACAAACCCCCGAGGTGCCTTATCGGTTAATTATAGCACGCTAGATGTGTCAGAACAGATATTAGCAAAGTAATACATGAGCTTCCCAGACAGATATCAAATAACCAAATATGAAGAGAAACAAAATCACATTGGTTGATTATCAGTCCAGGGCTTTTAGCCAGAATAAGGCGTAGGGGGGGGGGCCTCCCGGGTGGCGCAGTGGTTAAAAAAAATAAAAGAATAAGACGCAGGCTACTTCGCAAGAGAAGAGCAAAATAACCTGTTATACTAAGCTACAAAAACATGCTAGTTAAATGTTCTGATAACACTGTTAGATTAACTAGACTAAAGATTATTATCGTTGTGAACAAACCTCAATTTGGCTAACATTTTCCCAGCCTAATTATAAATATATATATATATATATTTTAAAAACGGAGAGTCTGCGACAACAATCGGATTGATTGATTTATCGAGTCCACACGCTTGTCACATAGCAGCGCGATAACACCGTCTCAATCGTAACGGTGCTGAAATTATTGTTGACCACACACAGCTATTACTTTAATAAACTATTTAAAATGGTTAGATGACTTTGGGGAGTTTCAGTAAGCAACAACATGATAAATGTCTTCAAAAATGCCATTAGCCTACTTTTAATTCCAATATTTTCATAATTCAGTGATATTTATTTCCACAGTAATGATTGTTCCATCCAGTAGTGGCTGAGAAATATGTGGGAAGTGATGGGACATGAACTGCTACAAGGTCGGTAACAGATTAATAACTTCTAATGTGATATTGTACCCCCTAGCCCAATTGTCCTTTCTTTGTGTGTGTGTGTGTGTGTGTGTGTGTACACACACACACTGCTAAAAAAAATAAAGGGAACACTAAAATAACACATCCTAGATCTGAATGAATTAAATATTCTTATTAAATACTTTTTTCTTTACATAGTTGAATGTGCTGACAACAAAATCACAAAAATGATCAATGGAAATCAAATGTATCAACCCATGGAGGTCAGGATTTGGAGTCACACTCAAAATTAAAGTGGAAAACCACACTACAGGCTGATCCAACTTTGATGTAATGTCCTTAAAACAAGTCAAAATGAGGCTCAGTAGTGTGTGTGGCCTCCACGTGCCTGTATGACCTCCCTACAACGCCTGGGCATGCTCCTGATGAGGTGGCGGATGGTCTCCTGAGGGATCTCCTCCCAGACCTGGACTAAAGCATCCACCAACTCCTGGACAGTCTGTGGTGCAACGTGGCGTTGGTGGATGGAGCGAGACATGATGTCCCAGATGTGCTCAATTGGATTCAGGTCTGGGAAACGGGCGGGCCAGTCCATAGCATCAATGCCTTCCTCTTGCAGGAACTGCTGACACACTCCAGCCACATGAGGTCTAGCATTGTCTTGCATTAGGAGGAACCCAGGGCCAACCGCACCAGCATATGGTCTCACAAGGGGTCTGAGGATCTCATCTCGGTACCTAATGGCAGTCAGGCTACCTCTGGCGACCACATGGAGGGCTGTGCGGCCCCCCAAAGAAATGCCACCCCACACCATGACTAACCCACCGCCAAACCGGTCATGCTGGAGGATGTTGTAGGCAGCAGAACGTTCTCCACGGCGTCGCCAGACTCTGTCACGTCTGTCACATGTGCTCAGTGTGAACCTGCTTTCATCTGTGAAGAGCACAGGGCGCCAGTGGCGAATTTGCCAATCTTGGTGTTCTCTGGCAAATGCCAAACGTCCTGCACGGTGTTGGGCTGTAAGCACAACCCCCACCTGTGGATGTCGGGCCCTCATACCACCCTCATGGAGTCCGTTTCTGACCGTTTGAGCAGACACATGCACATTTGTGGCCTGCTGGAGGTCATTTTGCAGGGCTCTGGCAGTGCTCCTCCTGCTCCTCCTTGCACAAAGGCAGAGGTAGCGGTCCCGCTGCTGGGTTGTTGCCCTCCTACGGCCTCCTCCACGTCTCCTGATGTACTGGCCTGTCTCCTGGTAGCGCCTCCATGCTCTGGACACTACGCTGACAGACACAGCAAACCTTCTTGCCACAGCTCGAATTGATGTGCCATCCTGGATGAGCTGCACTACCTGAGCCACTTGTGTGGGTTGTAGACTCCGTCTCATGCTACCACTAGAGTGAAAGCACCGCCAGCATTCAAAAGTGACCAAAACATCAGCCAGGAAGCATAGGAACTGAGAAGTGGTCTGTGGTCACCACCTGCAGAACCACTCCTTTATTGGGGGTGTCTTGCTAATTGCCTATAATTTCCACCTGTTGTCTATTCCATTTGCACAACAGGATGTGAAATTTATTGTCAATCAGTGTTGCTTCCTAAGTGGACAGTTTGACTTCACAGAAGTGTGATTGACTTGGAGTTACATTGTGTCATTTAAGTGTTCCCGTAACTTTTTTGAGCAGTATATATATATATATATATATATATATATATATATATATTAACACACACACACACACACACACACTTATGTTCCCACATGTACTTCCTGTAGTGATTTGTTAAAAAAAATAAACAGACGCTGCCTAGCAACCATCATGACAAAGCATCAGAAATGAATGAATGAACGCCCATTGCTTAAGCCCGGACATTACGACTAGTCTTATTTTTGGTTGGTGCAACAGGTATCAATTTCGATCCTAAAGTTGGACGTAGCTACGCCCGACCTAGCATTTAAGACCAACGGTTTTATTTACGCCCAACTGGTTGCATCCTGCCCCTGGTGTGGAAATCTCTTCAGCCTTATTCACACTGCAGACCTTGAAACTCGTAAATGGATTACGGACTGTCCAAACAGCAAGTTATAAGTGACCAAATCGGATGTGTGTGTGTTCAGAAAGCAGCCATTTGCTGACATGGCTACACTAGTTATCATAGTAACGAGGGGTGTGCGCACAGTGGTGTACGCTGATTGGGTGGTGGTGCTCATACTTCCTTCCGCACCACAAGGTCTGCCGCTGACTGGATGTATTGTCGCACCTCGATCTTCTGCACAGATTCCATCAGAGAGTTGGGGCCCCGACGGTAAATCTCAGTAAGACAAAAATGATGGTGTTCGAAAATAGGTCTTGTTGCCAGGATCCCAAATACAAAATTCCATCTCAACACCTTTGCCCTAGAGCACACAAAAAAATTATACCTACAGTACTTGGGCCTAAACATCAGCACCACAGATAGATTAACTTTCACAAAGCTGTGAACCGTCTGAGACAAGGCAAATTCAAAATCCCAATTAGGATCTGTCTAAAAAAAATATATATTTTTAAATATTTCAAAATCAGTTATAGAACCCAACAGGTTTTTTTTACCCTTATTTTACCAGGTAAGTTGAATTCAACTCAAGAATTCACAAAATTTGACAAAACACCAAATTGAGACTGCATACAGAATTCTGCAAAAACATCCTCTGTGGACAACGTAAACACACCAAATAATGCAGAATTAGACCGATACACACTAATTATCAAAATCCAGAAGAGAGACGTTAAATTCTACAACCACTTAAAAGGAAGCAATTCCCAAACCATCCATAACAGAGCCATCAGCTACAGAGAGAAGAGTCCCCTGAGCAAGCTGTTCCTGTTCAAACACAAACCCCACAGAGCCCCAGGACAGCAACACAATTAGATCCAAACAAATCATGAGAAAACAAAAAGATAATGACTTAACTCATTGGAAAGAATTAACAAAAAAAAAAAACTGAGCAAACTGGAATGCTATTTGGCCCTAAACTGAGTACACAGTGGCAGAATACCTGTCCACTGTGACTGACCCAAATTCAAAGGAAAGCTTTGACTATGTAGACTCAGTGAGCATAGCCTTGCTATTGAGAAAAGCCGCTGTAAGGCAGGCATGGCTCTTCAGAGTAGAAACGCTAAGTGCACACTGACCAGAAAATGAGGTGGAAATTAAGCGGAACTTTCCAACCTCCTGCCAAATGTACGACCAGAGAGACATTTCCCGCAGATTATACACTCACAAATAATAAAAAAAAGACAATTTTGATAAACTCCCATACACAAAGTGTGTGAAATACCAGTGTGCCATCACAGCAGCAAGATGTGTGACCTGTTGCCACAAGAAAAAGGGGCAACCAGTGAAGAACACACACCATTGTAAATTTACAACCCATATTTATTCACTTTCCCTTTTGTACTTCAACTATTGGCTGGGCCGTATTTTATGGTACACCGGTATTGAGGCACGGACAGGTTTGGGTTTTTAAACTTTACCTTCTATACCAGTATCTGAATGTTTGGTTTGTTAAATGTGATATGTCGTGTGTAACGTGCCTTTTTAGTTGACTCCACTACTGGAGTCATCTCTCTGATCTTTACGCCGCTTTCCATAGCCCCGCCCCCTGTCAATCAAGGAGTGCATTTGATGTTGCTTGACCATGAAACCCTTGCGGTCTGTCTGCATGATGAATGCAGCACAAGCAACAATGTTGAAGACAACAATGCTGTTTTCGTTGTTTCTTAATATAAATCCACTAACGTTCTATGACACTAGTTTGCCTTTTCTTTGCAAGTTAAGCCTACATCATGTCAGCCGCTAATGATAATCGTTAGTTAGCTGATAAATGTACAGAGTCAGAGCAAAAGTAACTAGCTACACAGCCTGATAATACCAGTGACTGTGTAGACCTAAATTAGCATGTTGTTTGTGCAACAGTGTCTTCTAAATCAAAGAGGAATATGTTAGTTACATGAAGCAGCTAAGAGAAAACCTTAAATGGAGCCAAATATTATAGTGTCCCCTAGGAAACACTTATCAACACTTTGGTTCCTACCCTGTCACAATAACTCCTCCCTGGCATTTTAATTTGTTGTCTTGTCAAAACACTATTCAAAATGCACATTATTATATTGTAACTATACAATTAGAATAATCATTCTATTTCCATGATTCCAACAGTTCACCCAAGTGTTTTGTTCTAAATCACAAGTCAAATCGCAATTGCAACATTTGGTTAAAAATAAAAGCTTAGATTGTTTGCCCATATCGTACAGGCCAAGTGGCAGTGTGGAAATGATCTCAAGTGAAATCAAGAAATGGATGAAAATGCTGAAAATTGTTGAATAGAACAGTATAAACCAATCAGAATGGAGGAAGACCCATTGACCTAGTGTGTGTGTGTGTTGCCTCCCTAGGGTCAAGCACTAGTCACGAAGCAAATTTAGAACTTACATTGTTCAAAAACATAAAATACTGTAAAAAAATAAATACATTTAAAAAAAAGTGAAAAATAGTGTAATATTTTGGCAATATTGTCTAGCCCCAACTATTTTCATATTGTTACAACACAGTACATGGCCATAATATAAACATTTTACATTTCTATTATTTAAAAAATTTTCAGTATAATGTAACGATTAACTTAATGTTTGCTATTCATTTCTAAGGTATTGTTTACTGTTCATTTCTGATTGCCAAAGCAAGTGAAAAAACAATATAAGCATGTTTCCCATGCCACCAAAAGCCCTTTGGGGGGAGAGAGAGAGAGAGAGAACGTCAAGCTCCCCACAGTTTCCAACACCATCATTAAGTTTGCTGACGACACAACGGTGGTAGGTAGGCCTGATCACCGACAACGATGAGACAGCCTATAGGGAGGTCAGAGACCTGGCAGTGTGGTGTTGCCAGGACAACAACCTCTCCCTCAACTTGATCAAGACAACTGCGCTGATCGTGGACTACAGGAAAAGGAAGGCTGAACAGGACCCCATTAACATCAACGGGGCTGTAGTGGAACGGGTCGAGAGCTTCAAGTTCCTTGGTGTCCACATCACCAACAAACTATCATGGTCAAAATATACCAAGACAGTCATGAAGAGGGCACGACAACCGCCTTTTCCTCCTCAGGAGACCAGTTGCATCACCGCCTGTTATGGCATCCGTAAGGCTCTACAGAGGGTAGTGCGTACAGCCCAGTACATCACTGAGTCCAAGCTTCCTGCCATCCAGGACCTGTATATCAGAGGGTAGTGAGTACAGCCCAGTACATCACTGGAGCTCCATGCCATCCAGGACCTGTATACTAGGCGGTGTCAGAGGAAGGCCCCCAAAAATGTATCAGAGACTTTCTGCTACCGCACAGCAAGCGGTACCGGAGTGCCAAGTCTAGGTCCAAAAGGCTCCTTATTAACAGCTTCAAGCCATAAGACTCCTGAACAATTAATCAAATGGTCACCTGGACTGTTTACATTGACCGACCCCCTTTGTTTTTACACTGCTGCTACTCAATGTTTATTATCTATGCATAGCCACTTTAGCCCGACCTACAATTACCTGGACCCCCGCACATTGACTCGGTACTGGTACCCCCCCTGTACATAGCCACATTGTTACTTTAGTTTATTTACAAAATATTTTCTTAAGAAGTACATGGGTTGGTTGACACACCCTGACAAATAACATTTGATTAGATTCTTGCTGCAGAATGAGACGTTCTAGAATAGAGAAGGACTTGGGGTCAGAGTTTTTCGTGGTCAGATTGCATGCTGGGAGGGAAAAAGAAACTCCAGGTTTGAATGCTCTTAAAATGCATCCTTCCTTGAATGGCTTTTGACATAAATTGGTGAAAGCAATGCAATGGAAAGCTGGCTTAAGGAGCCTGCATACTAGGCTCGGTTTACTCGCAGAACTCAGCTAGGTGGACGACGGTGCCTCTCGCACACTCCCTTAAAAAAGACCTTCGCTTGGAAAATGAGAAGAGTCCTATTGGCCCCAGTGTATTACTGTTTGTCTCACTGCAGCAACATAGCCAGTATAAAAATTAATTACACCTTTCTTGATGACGTTTTTTTTTTTTGCAGAGGAGATCTTAGGTTGCATTATTTTACATCTAAGATGTTTGATGCACATTTTTTCACTTGACAAATATTACACTACAACTAGTCGTCGTCTCACTGACAAACACTTGGTTGAAGAATCGCATCCATAGTTGACTCCTACTAGGTACTACTATTGACCAATCACAGATGAAGGGGCGTCGACTTCGGTTACCGAACTTCAACTTGCCTCAAGTAAAGAATGTGTGCGAACAGCCCCCCAAAAAAACCTACCAAACACCAAAACGTCACAGTCATAATATAAAACGCAACATGTAAAGTGTTGGTACCATGTTTCATGAGCTGAAATAAAAGATCCCTGAAATGTTCTATACGCACAAAAAGCTTCTCTCATAAATTTTGTGCACTAATTTGTTTACATCCCTGTTACTGAGCATTTCTCCTTTGCCAAGAGAGTCTATCCATCTGACAGGTGTGGCATATCAAAAAGCTGATTAAACAGCATGATCATTACACAGGTGCACCTTGTGCCGGGGACAATAAAAGGCCACTAAAATGTGCAGTTGTGTAACAACACAATGCCACAGATGTCTCAAGATTTGAGGGAGCGTGTAATTGCTGACTGCAGGAATGTTCACCAGAGCTGTTGCCAGATAATTGAATGTTCATTTCTCTACCATAAGCAGCTTCCAACGTCGTTTAAGAGAATTTGGCAGTACTTTCAACCGGCCTCACAACCATCAGGCCACGTGTAACTACATCAGCCCAGGACCGCCACATCCGGCTTCTTCACCTGCGGGATCGCCTGAGACCAGCCACCGGGACAGCTGATGAAACTAAGGAGTATTTATGTCTGTAACAAAGCCCCTTTGTGGGGAAAAAAAAGGCATTCTGACTGGATGGGCCTGGCTTCCCAGTGGATGGGCCTGGCTTCCCAGTGGATGGGCCTGGCTTCCCAGTGGATGGGCCTGGCTTCCCAGTGGATGGGCCTGGCTTCCCAGTGGGTGGGCCTGGCTTCCCAGTGGGTGGGCCTGGCTTCCCAGTGGGTGGGCCTGGCTTCCCAGTGGGTGGGCCTCTGCCCAGTCTTGTGAAATGTATAGATTTGGGCCTAATACATTTATTTAAATGGACTGATTTCCTTATATGAACTGTAACTCAGTAAAAATCATTGAGATTGTTGCATGTTGCACACTGAACAGCAACGCGTTGGACCTGGGTAACATACAGGTTTTTACAGTATACTATACTAGTTGTCAGATCAATAACTTGAAGGGACTATTCTCTTGCCACTCCTTACTACAGAAAATGCTACCCAGACCTAGATCAAAGTGATCAACAGGTTTGTGAAATGATTACATTTGTTGTATCTGGGGCATAGAAGAGAGAGAGATAAAAAAAAAAAGAGATTTAATAACAATGCCAATGGCACATTATCAGGTTGTGCCCAACTGGCTTACATAATAGTTGTAATCAGTGGCTCTAGCCTGGTCCCAGATCTGTTTAGGCTGTCTTGCTGAATTGGCAGGCTAAAGTTTGGGAAAACAGTACAAATAGATCTGGGACCAGGCTTGCCTAACAGTGTAATCTGCAGATGCCTCTAACTTGGTCCCAGATCGATTTCTGCCATTTATCATAGAAGTAGGCAAGACCACACTATCAGATCTGGGACCGGGCTAGCCTAACTGAAGTCTGTTCTAGCCTGGTTCCAGATCTGTTTGTGTTGTCTTGCCAACTCCTTTACATTAACAGGACTCTGGCAAGAGAGAACAAAGGTCTGGGTCCAGGCTACAAATCCTCAGTTCTCTGGTGTAACCTTGATGTGCAGTAAAACGGGGTCGACCTTTGATATGTACTGTTACACCCAAGTCCATTACATCACCAAGTTGTACTCAAAACTGTGGTCTAAAGTAGTGCACTTCTAACTACAGAGTCCTATTGGCCCTGGTCTAAAGTAGTGCACTACTACTACAGAGTTCTATTGGCCCTGGTCTAAAGTAGTGCACTACTACTACAGAGTCCTATTGGCCCTGGTCTAAAGTAGTGCACTACTACTACAGAGTCCTATTGGCCCTGGTCTAAAGTAGTGCACTACTACTACTACAGAGTCCTATTGGTCCTGGTCTAAAGTAGTGCACTACTACTACTACAGAGTCCTATTGGCCCTGGTCTAAAGTAGTGCACTACTACTACAGAGTCCTATTGGCCCTGGTCTAAAGTAGTGCACTACTACTACAGAGTCATATTGGCCCTGGTCTAAAGTAGTGCACTACTACTACTACAGAGTCCTATTGGCCCTGGTCTAAAGTAGTGCACTACTACTACAGAGTCCTATTGGCCCTGGTCTAAAGTAGTGCACTACTACTACTACAGAGTCCTATTGGCCCTGGTCTAAAGTAGTGCACTACTACTACTACTACAGAGTCCTATTGGCCCTGGTCTAAAGTAGTGCACTACTACTACTACAGAGTCCTATTGGCCCTGGTCTAAAGTAGTGCACTACTACTACAGAGTCCTATTGGCCCTGGTCTAAAGTAGTGCACTACTACTACTACAGAGTCCTATTGGCCCTGGTCTAAAGTAGTGCACTACTACTACTACTACAGAGTCCTATTGGCCCTGGTCTAAAGTAGTGCACTACTACTACTACAGAGTCCTATTGGTCCTGGTCTAAAGTAGTGCACTACTACTACTACAGAGTCCTATTGGCCCTGGTCTAAAGTAGTGCACTACTACTACAGAGTCCTATTGGCCCTGGTCTAAAGTAGTGCACTACTACTACAGAGTCATATTGGCCCTGGTCTAAAGTAGTGCACTACTACTACTACAGAGTCCTATTATCCCTGGTCTAAAGTAGTGCACTACTACTACAGAGTCCTATTGGCCCTGGTCTAAAGTAGTGCACTACTACTACTACAGAGTCCTATTGGTCCTGGTCTAAAGTAGTGCACTACCACAGAGTCCTATTGGCCCTGGTCTAAAGTAGTGGACTACTACTACAGAGTCCTATTGTCCCTGGTCTAAAGTAGTGCACTACCACAGAGTCCTATTGGCCCTGGTCTAAAGTAGTGCACTACTACTAACTACAGAGTCCTATTGGTCCTGGTCTAAAGTAGTGCACTACTACTAACTACAGAGTCCTATTGGCCCTGGTCTAAAGTAGTGGACTACTACTACAGAGTCCTATTGGCCCTGGTCTAAAGTAGTGCACTACTACTACAGAGTCCTATTGGTCCTGGTCTAAAGTAGTGCACTACTACTACTACAGAGTCCTATTGGCCCTGGTCTAAAGTAGTGCACTACTACTACTACTACAGAGTCCTATTGGCCCTGGTCTAAAGTAGTGCACTACTACTACAGAGTCCTATTGGTCCTGGTCTAAAGTAGTGCACTACTACTACAGAGTCCTATTGGCCCTGGTCTAAAGTAGTGCACTACTACTACAGAGTCCTATTGGCCCTGGTCTAAAGTAGTACACTACTACTACTACAGAGTCCTATTGGCCCTGGTCTAAAGTAGTGCACTACTACTACTACTACAGAGTCCTATTGGCCCTGGTCTAAAGTAGTGCACTACTAACTACAGAGTCCTATTGGCCCTGGTCTAAAGTAGTGCACTACTACTACTACTACAGAGTCCTATTGGCCCTGGTCTAAAGTAGTGCACTACTACAACTACAGAGTCCTATTGGTCCTGGTCTAAAGTAGTGCACTACTACTACTACAACAGAGTCCTATTGTCCCTGGTGTAAAGTAGTGCACTACTACTACTACAGAGTCCTATTGTTCCTGGTCTAAAGTAGTGCACTACTACAGAGTCCTATTGGTCCTGGTCTAAAGTAGTGCACTACTACTACGGAGTCCTATTGGCCCTGGTCTAAAGTAGTGCACTACTACTACAGAGTCCTATTGGCCCTGGTCTAAAGTAGTGCACTACTAACTACAGAGTCCCATTGGTCCTGGTCTAAAGTAGTGCACTACTACTACAAAGTCCTATTGGTCCTGGTCTAAAGTAGTGCACTACTAACTACAGAGTCCTATTGGCCCTGGTCTAAAGTAGTGCACTACTACTACAGAGTCCCATTGGTCCTGGTCTAAAGTAGTGCACTACTACTACAGAGTCCCATTGGTCCTGGTCTAAAGTAGTGCACTACTAACTACAGAGTCCTATTGGTCCTGGTTTAAAGTAGTGCACTACTACTACAAAGTCCTATTGGTCCTGGTCTAAAGTAGTGCACTACTAACTACAGAGTCCTATTGGCCCTGGTCTAAAGTAGTGCACTACTAACTACAGAGTCCTATTGGTCCTGGTCTAAAGTAGTGCACTACTACTACAAAGTCCTATTGGTCCTGGTCTAAAGTAGTGCACTACTACTACTACAGAGTCCTATTGGCCCTGGTCTAAAGTAGTGCACTACTACTACAAAGTCCTATTGGTCCTGGTCTAAAGTAGTGCACTACTAACTACAGAGTCCTATTGGTCCTGGTCTAAAGTAGTGCACTACTACTACTACAGAGTCCTATTGGCCCTGGTCTAAAGTAGTGCACTACTACTACAGAGTCCTATTGGTCCTGGTCTAAAGTAGTGCACTACTACTACTACAGAGTCCTATTGGCCCTGGTCTAAAGTAGTGCACTACTAACTACAGAGTCCCATTGGTCCTGGTCTAAAGTAGTGCACTACTACTACAGAGTCCTATTGGTCCTGGTCTAAAGTAGTGCACTACTACTACAGAGTCCTATTGGCCCTGGTCTAAAATAGTGCACTACTACTACAGAGTCCTATTGGCCCTGGTCTAAAGTAGTGCACTACTACTACAGAGTCCTATTGGCCCTGGTCTAAAGTAGTGCACTACTACTACAGAGTCCTATTGGCCCTGGTCTAAAGTAGTGCACTACTACTACAGAGTCCTATTGGCCCTGGTCTAAAGTAGTGCACTACTACTACAAAGTCCTATTGGTCCTGGTCTAAAGTAGTGCACTACTAACTACAGAGTCCTATTGGCCCTGGTCTAAAGTAGTGCACTACTACTACAGAGTCCTATTGGCCCTGGTCTAAAGTAGTGCACTACTACAAAGTCCTATTGGTCCTGGTCTAAAGTAGTGCACTACTACTACAGAGTCCTATTGGTCCTGGTCTAAAGTAGTGCACTACTACAGAGTCCTATTGGTCCTGGTCTAAAGTAGTGCACTACTACTACAGAGTCCCATTGGCCCTAGTCTAAAGTAGTGCACTACTAACTACAGAGTCCTATTGGTCCTGGTCTAAAGTAGTGCACTACTACTACAGAGTCCTATTGGCCCTGGTCTAAAGTAGTGCACTACTACAGAGTCATATTGGCCCTGGTTTAAAGTAGTGCACTACTACTACTACAGAGTCCTATTGGCCCTGGTCTAAAGTAGTGCACCACTACAGAGTCCTATTGGCCCTGGTCTAAAATAGTGCACTACTACTACAGAGTCCTATTTGCCCTGGTCTAAAGTAGTGCACTACTACAGAGTCCTATTGGCCCTGGTCTAAAGTAGTGCACTACTACTGAGTCCTATTGGACCTGGTCTAAAGTAGTGCACTACTACAGAGTCCCATTGGTCCTGGTCTAAAGTAGTGCACTACTACTACTACTACAGAGTCCTATTGGCCCTGGTCTAAAATAGTGCACTACTACTACAGAGTCCTATTTGCCCTGGTCTAAAGTAGTGCACTACTACAGAGTCCTATTGGCCCTGGTCTAAAGTAGTGCACTACTACTACAACAGAGTCCTATTGGCCCTGGTCTAAAGTAGTGCACTACTACTACTACTACAACAGAGTCCTATTGGCCCTGGTCTAAAATAGTGCACTACTACTACAGAGTCCTATTGGCCCTGGTCTAAAGTAGTGCACTACTAGTACTACAGAGTCCTATTGGCCCTGGTCTAAAGTAGTGCACTACTAGTACTACAGAGTCCTATTGGCCCTGGTCTAAAGTAGTGCACTACTACTACAGAGTCCTATTGGCCCTGGTCTAAAGTAGTGCACTACTACTACAGAGTCCCATTGGCCCTGGTCTAAAGTAGTGCACTACTACTACTACTACAGAGTCCTATTGGCCCTGGTCTAAAATAGTGCACTACTACTACAGAGTCATATTGGCCCTGGTCTAAAGTAGTGCACTACTACAGAGTCCTATTAGCACTGGTCTAAAGTAGTGCACTACTACAGAGTCCTATTGGCCCTGGTCTAAAGTAGTGCACTACTACAGAGTCCTATTGGCCCTGGTCTAAAGTAGTGCACTACTACAGAGTCCTATTGGCCCTGGTCTAAAGTAGTGCACTACTACAGAGTCCTATTGGCCCTGGTCTAAAGTAGTGCACTACTACAGAGTCCTATTGGCCCTGGTCTAAAGTAGTGCACTACTACAGAGTCCTATTGGCCCTGGTCTAAAGTAGTGCACTACTACAGAGTCCTATTGGCCCTGGTCTAAAGTAGTGCACTACTACAGAGTCCTATTGGCCCTGGTCTAAAGTAGTGCACTACTACAGAGTCCTATTGGCCCTGGTCTAAAGTAGTGCACTACTACAGAGTCCTATTGGCCCTGGTCTAAAGTAGTGCACTACTACTACTACAGAGTCCTATTGGCCCTGGTCTAAAGTAGTGCACTACTACTACAGAGTCCTATTGGCCCTGGTCTAAAGTAGTGCACTACTACAGAGTCCTATTAGCCCTGGTCTAAAGTAGTGCACTACTACAGAGTCCTATTAGCCCTGGTCTAAAGTAGTGCACTATGTAGGGAATAGAGTGCCATTTGGGATGTCCTCACAATTTCAGTGTTTATTGATGTAATTAACTTGGGTGTAACAGAATGTTCAAAGGTTGGCCCCATTAAAATCATTAAAAACATGAACGCACACCAAGGCAACACCAGAGAAGCCTGATCTCAGATCTGTTTGTGTTCTCTTGGTCAATTCCTATGGTCCACTGTTAAATATATAGTAGTTGGCGACTAAACTGTTACGACTAAGATCTTCTCAGCAAAATTTTTTTTTTTTACAAAAAAATCAATATTAGATACATTTAGATTTTTTTTTAACAACATGTCAAATGCAGACCTGAAATTGTGTCTATGACCTAGTTCTGAATCACATCCGTCTGTACAACCCAATGTCTAGACAGACAGACACTGCTCCTAAAGTTCCCCAGGAGGACGCATTACAACCAGGCTGGGAAATTAACACCCGTCACCAGCCAAATGAGGGTAGATTTTGGCATTAGCGGGTAAGATGTCTATTTCACCAGCCCCATTCACACAGAACAGTTTTTAATCCACCCCCCACCCCCCTTCCCAATCCAAAGCCCAAATGTAGAAGTTGGTTGAATTGACCTGAAAGGCTAGTGAAGTGTGACATTATCCTGGTGGTGATTGGCTTAGTTACATCGTTTCGTTCACATGCTAGGTTGTTTTTCAATATTAGTTTGAGTCTGCTGCAACTGACTGCTGCAAACGTAGACAGAGATTCTCATCTCTGATAGACAGACACATGTGGTGGCAGGGTAGCCTAGTGGTTAGAGTGCTGGACTAGTAACCGGAAGGTTGCAAGTTCAAACCCCCGAGCTGACAAGGTACAAATCTGTCGTTCTGCCCCTGAACAAGGCAGTTAACCCACTAGTTCCTAGGCCGTCATTGAAAATAAGAATTTGTTCTTAACTGACTCGTCTAGTTAAATAAAGGTAAAATAAATGTAAAAAAAAAAATATGTGCTGTTAACTTAAAGGGGGCAGGTGAACACGTTGGTCTCACCTAATGACTCATATTTGGGGGTACATTGAGCGTGGAACACCCCCCCCCCCCAAAAAAAAACTGTAATTTAATCATTAAAAACACTCAATTTTATTGTGATCCTACATTTATTTGTGTTCCTAAATTTGAACTTGTAAAAAAAATAAAAATAGTCAGTGTTCGAGCCCTGAACTAATAATATATAAACCGTATCACTCAGTATTTAGTGGCAGAGCAAGGAACTTAGTCGATTGTTGACGTTCAGTTGTACAACCGTTTATCAGTTTGACTATTGTATCAAAATTACTTATTTTAACTAATTATTTAAAACTCATGTCACGAAGTTAATTGAGCAATACATTCTGTATTACTAGTTAGAAGTTTCTTGTTTTTAAAAACATTAACATTATTTTTCTGGTTAAAAAATAAAAAAAAGTGTATGGTAGATTCTCTCATTTTACCTGCCATTGACTGGTGGAGGGAAAAAGTTACATTTGCCAGATTCCAACCAATGTCCAGTCAGACACTGTTGCTATAGTTCCCGAGGAGGAAGTATTAAGTGATAGCTAGGAACACGTGCAGCAGCACTCATCTTTTCAACTGGAATATATAGAGTTGAGATAACTAGAGCCAACATGATTCTTTATCCTAATGCATGTCAGAGAGGCATGTTTGTTCTACATATAATATTTCTACGCGTTCCAAAGAACCCAAGACAACAGCTGGCTGTGAGACAAGGCTATAGTAGATTCCTATGGCGTTTAGAAAAAAAAAAGAAGAGTCTCAAATCATATCTCAGACCCAAGCCAACTCTGAACAATTACAGTTTAGAAAATATATTATAGGCCAGGGCACTCCAACCCTGTTCATGACAAGCTACCTTCCTGTAGGGTTTAACTCCAACCCTGTTCATGAAAAGCTAGTTTGAGCTCCAATCCTAATCTAGTCCACCTCATTCTCATCATTAACTGGATGATTAACTGAATCAGGTTAGTTACAACTGGGGCTGGAGTGAACCTATAGGAGGGTAGCTCTCCAGGAACAGGGCTGCAGTGAACCTATAGGAGGGTAGCTGACCAGGAACAGGGCTGGAGTGAACCTATAGGAGGGGAGCTGACCAGGAATAGGGTTGGAGTTTAAACCTACAGTAGGGTAGCTCTCCAGGAACAGGGTTGGAGAGCTCTGTTATAGGCACTACTTACGATCGAGTCCATTGATGTAGCGGATTCGTATTTCACAGTGCCCCCACACAGCACTGACGACAGGGTACAGCTTCCTCCCCTTGAGTCCTCTGAAAGCCACCCCTAAGTATTGTCCGTCCACAATATAGCTCAGAGTCCCCTCGTCCATGTCCAACACAACCAGGAATGAATCGGGGACTATAAACGTCTCATCCGGCTCCAGGAACGCAGGGTACATCTTACTGGGCTGATTCTTTCCATCGTGGTGAAGTCTATTCCGTCCCAGGTCCCAGCCCCAGGACTCGTGGTTATTACCCACCAGGGTCGTGTAGCCTACAGAATGAAGAGGCGCGTCTCCTGTCGCCACGCCGACGATGGCGTGCGTGCCCCGCTGTCTCATGGCCCAGCTGATCTCCCAGATGTGTAGCCCCCGGGTGTAGCCGATACAGGCACGGATGGCGTCCGTGCTCTGAGCCACGGGGTGCCGATGGAAGACCAGTTTGTTGTCGTCCTTGACGAAGATGTTGAGCGATCGGTCGTTGTTGTTCCACGAGTGCTGCATCTGGACCTCCTGTCCAGCAGGGGGCATGTCCAGCAGCAGATCCAGCCTGGAGGGCTTGTTATGGTCCAGAGCTGCCAACTCCAGAGGCCTGAATGCCGGGTCCCTCATGTCAATAGTCTTTATGCCTCCAGGAACACTCTGCCCCATGCTCCTCTGTGAAGTTAGAGCGCCCACAGAGCACTCCTTCTCCTGCCGAGTGCTCCTCTTCCCCCCCCCCCTTCAAAACAAAGAAGAAACTAAAAAAGGGGGTGAGCAAAGTAGTTTGTTTTCGGTTGCCCCCTCCTCACCACCTCTACAGCCTGCTTCTGTCACAGCCAATCAGGAGGCAAGGATTGGTGCCCCGTCACTGGTTGCCAGGTAACAGGATCAGGCCAGGTCTTGGTTCAAGCCCACCTGGGAAGAAATAGGAGGAGAAGAGAAAGGAGGAAGGGGAGATGGATGAGGAGGAGATTAGCCAGTAGGAAGGGAAGATGGATGAGGAGAGAGGTCGAACACGAATCATTACACCAACAACTTACATTGACTTCCTATTCCCCTATTACTATAATGTGTGGTTCAGTAAGGGCCTGGTGCTAGTAAAGTTAGCAAGGTTGTGGGTTCAATTCCCACATGCAGGAATCACAGACTAAAAAGGTATGCACTCAATGTATTGTAAATCACTCTGGATAAAAAGCATCTGCTAATTATATGAGATTAGTATTTTAAAACTGCCTCAGGTCAGCTCTTTAACCCACAGCTTCTGGCTAATCAACTAACTATGGCTGGTTATATATGTGCAACTGACCCTTTAAAACACACAGAGGATTTGATGTTAATATTATACGGTGTCCAATCACTGGAACACACTACAACATTACGAAATCATTTTGTCTTCAGAATATTTAAAATATTCCATGAAATGACTCCAAAAAGATTGGGGGCAACACCACCCATTACTGAAAGACCCCCCCCCCCCCCCCCAGAAAGTCTTAGTATGCCTAAATAACAGCGCATAAAAATACAACTTTGAGCTCACTGGGCTGATGAGAAGGTTGATTAGCTGAATTCAATTTCATGTTTTTCCCAGCTAAAATTACTATCAGAATGACACTCGCAAAAATAACTGACACAGTCTTCTACAAGGACTAACTAACTGTTACTAGGTCACTGGGGTAGTCGTCTGGTTTGGGTGTGTAAACCAAATAATATGTGGTTTCACATAAAGAACATTTTTTTGGGGGGGGGGGAGAAACCCACAAGAGCATCATTTGCAACTGAGAGGGCCCCGCTACCGACAGTGGAGAGAGGGCCCCGCTACCGACAGTGGAGAGAGGGCCCCGCTACCGACAGTGGAGAGAGGGCCCCGCTACCGACAGTGGAGAGAGGGCCCCGCTACCGACAGTGGAGAGAGGGCCCCGCTACCGACCGTGGAGAGAGGGCCCCGCTACCGACCGTGGAGAGAGGGCCCCGCTACCGACCGTGGAGAGAGGGCCCCGCTACCGACCGTGGAGAGAGGGCCCCGCTACCGACAGTGGAGAGAGGACCCTGCTACCGACAGTGGAGAGAGGGCCCCGCTACCGACAGTGGAGAGGAAGACTGTGACACTACTAGGAAATATACAGAGTACTTCCATCTCTGCTGTAAACTTCACTCTGTTCAGCCAAACTAAAATAAAATTCCCACAATTTCCAAAAATAGGAAATAAGGATTTCTTATGATACAGTTGTCTGGTCAGGGGATAGTAGGAAAAATAACCATACTGCTTCTGTCTTAAACATATAAACACACGCTGTTACAGTCTGTGGTTGTCCAGGGCAAGAAAACACAAGGCTACTGGTCTGGCTACACTGTGAATGCAGTGACCAGCTACTAGACAGACTTACAGAACACAGAGTCTCAGTCCCAAAAGGCACCATATTCCCTTCACAGTGCACCATATTCCCTTCACAGTGCACCATATTCCCTTCACAGTGCACCAAAAGGCACCATATTCCCTTCACAGTGCACCATATTCCCTTCACAGTGCACCATATTCCCTTCACAGTGCACCATATTCCCTTCACAGTGCAGTACTTGCCCCGCTACTGGACAGACCTACAAATCAACACCAAAGACTTGGCACCAAGCACAAGATGAGAACCTGATTCACTGTAGCATCCCAGACCCATCTGTGATGTTTTTGAATTCATTTCAAATGAAATACTTTGTCCCTTTTAGGGGAAATTTGCCTTGCAACATACAGCAGCTCCTACGTGCGTTTGTGCTGTGCAGCCCAGATCTGGTTTTGCCAATTTCTTGCCCCACTCAAATGTTGCAATCTTATGTAACAGCTGGTGTAGCTTGGCGCATTGCTTGGAACATTGTATTGCGCCAAGTGACGACTTAAAATCAATGGTTCAATTCAAATTCAAAATGTGTTTATTGTCGTCATGTGTTCCACATTGTCTAATAGGATGTCACGTGAACAAAATGATGCACTTTACTGGCTCGGCTCTGGTGTCACTACCGATCATCAGCATGTCTGATCAATTCTATCTGTATTCTGTCCATGTTGCTAGGGGACTAAAGACAGCCAGGGAACTGTGGTAACAGACAGGCAGGGTACTAAAGACAGCCAGGGAACTGTGGTATCACACAGACAACCAGGGTACTAAAGACAGCCAGGGAACTGTGGTAACAGACAGACAGGGAACTAAAGACAGCCAGGGTACTAAAGACAGCCAGGGAACTGTGGTAACAGACAGACAGGGAACTAAAGACAGCCAGGGTACTAAAGACAGCCAGGGAACTGTGGTAACAGACAACCAGGGAACTAAAGACAGCCAGGGAACTGTGGTAACAGACAACCAGGGAACTAAAGACAGCCAGGGAACTGTGGTAACAGACAACCAGGGAACTAAAGACAGCCAGGGAACTGTGGTAACAGACAGCCAGGGAACTAAAGACAGCCAGGGAACTGTGGTAACAGACAGCCAGGGAACTAAAGACAGCCAGGGAACTGTGGTAACAGACAACCAGGGAACTAAATACAGCCAGGGAACTGTGGTATCACACAGACAACCAGGGTACTAAAGACAGCCAGGGAACTGTGGTAACAGACAGGCAGGGTACTAAAGACAGCCAGGGAACTAATGACAGCCAGGGAACTAAAGACAGCCAGGGAACTAAAGACAGCCAGGGAACTAAAGACAGCCAGGGAACTAAAGACAGCCAGGGAACTAAAGACAGCCAGGGAACTAAAGACAGCCAGGGAACTAAAGACAGCCAGGGAACTAAAGACAGCCAGGGAACTAAAGACAGCCAGGGAACTAAAGACAGCCAGGGAACTAAAGACAGCCAGGGAACTAAAGACAGCCAGGGAACTAAAGACAGCCAGGGAACTAAAGACAGCCAGGGAACTAAAGACAGCCAGGGAACTGTGGTAACAGGAACTAAACCGTGCTAGCTGCTGCTGAGAAGGGAAAGGTTAGGCCCCACTAATTGAATTGTAGACAAGAGTTCATTGAGAAGCATTTTGGCTCTTTTTCTAATACAAGTAAACAACCATTTAAAATGGGGCATGTCTCCTCAATGATGGCCAAACAGAGGGGAAGAATACCCCAGCAGCGGGTGGCCACTCTCTGGGACTACTTCCCAAATGGCACCCTATGCCCTACATAGTGCCCTACTTTTGACCAGTACCCTATAGACCTTAGTCAAAAGTAGTGCACTAAATAGGGAACAGGGTACCATTTGGGATCACCGCCTGATGTAAACAATCGTCCTTCTCAATGCCCGTCCAGCCTTCAGGGCCTCAGTCCACGGGAGAATGAAACATGTTAATTTGCACATGCTTTGTGCTAGGGACTTTGGCTTTTGACTCAAATATCACCCTAGTCCCTATCTAGTGCACTACTTTTGATAGGGCTCTGGTCAAAAGTAGTGCACTATGTAGGGAATAGGGTGCCATTTGGGGGCTCAGATTTAACCATTCATTCCCCACGTTCTCAGAAGAACCACCACTGTTGTGGTGACACGTTCTGAATTTTATACCACACGCTTCACAGGCTATAGGTAATAGCAGAAATAGATTACATTTAAAATGATTAGCATATAGTGATGGTAACTAATGCCCCCTTTCCTGGCAGACGACCTGCATTTATTGTTTTTTTTTTAAACTTTCAGTTGAATCTAAGGACGCTTGCTGAACATTTGCCTGAGATACAACACTATGGTGCAGCACATTGGGTGCTCGTATCCGTCCCTATTCATATACACTGAAAATGAATGTGAGGGAAGGTGGAGAAGTAGAGAGGCTGGCGAGTTCGGTCCTGTCGCTGATTGTCTCGGGGGGTTTCCAGGCCCCTGGGTTAGTAATGAGCTGATTGAGATGCAGAGGGGACTCTAAAGGATTTAGCTGAGCCAAGGGAACACTTGGTCTCTTGTGTTGACAAAGTCTACATTTAGGCTGAATACTACTTGAACTTCTTTTGTGTCAAATTAAGATTTAGTTTAGGTGTGTAGGTCGCCAGCGATCATAACGTCCCGGGTTCTGGTCTTGCGGTTGAAGTGTAGACGCTACAGTACTAAAAACAGAGGACTATCACCAATGACCTAATCATGACGCCTCTCCAATAACAGGATCTAGCTAGCCTGGTAACAGACCTGATATGTCTCCGATAACAGGATCTAGCTAGCCTGGTAACAGACCGGATATATCTCCGATAACAGGATCTAGCTAGCCTGGTAACAGACCTGATATATCTCCGATAACAGGATCTAGCTAGCCTGGTAACAGATCTGATATATCTCCAATAACAGGATCTAGATAGCCTGGTAACAGACCTGATATATCTCCGATAACAGGATCTAGCTAGCCTGGTAACAGACCTGATATATCTCCAATAATAGGATCTAGCTAGCCTGGTAACAGACCTGATATATCTCCGATAACAGGATCTAGCTAACCTGGTAACAGACCTGATATATCTCCAATAATAGGATCTAGCTAGCCTGGTAACAGACCTGATATATCTCCGATAACAGGATCTAGCTAACCTGGTACTATAGATCTGTTTTGGGACCTAAATGCGACAGACACCATTGGTTATGATATGCCAGTAGGCACATTTTTTTTTTTTTTTTTTTTTTTAAATCAGCATTGCACACAAAGACATTTGTTTGAATGGCATTTAACAAGTCTATCGTATTGCTAGAATCAAATCAAATTTTATTTGTCACATACACATGGACGGTCAAGGATTCCCGAGGTTACTGCTTTTCTAGACCTACCACAACTCAGGGCAGCTGATGACGCGAGTTAGTCATTACCTGACCTATATAGCAAGGTATCTAGCCTAATCCCTAACACACAGAACATACACCCCGGCAGGAAGTCAGCTACGACCACTGGACTGGCCCACTAGCAAGGTATCTAGCCTAATCCCTAACACACAGAACATACACCCAGCAGGAAGTCAGCTACGACCACTGGACTGGCCCACTAGCAAGGTATCTAGCCTATTCCCTAACACACAGAACATACACCCCGGCAGGAAGTCAGCTACGACCACTGGACTGGCCCACTAGCAAGGTATCTAGCCTAATCCCTAACACACAGAACATACACCCCGGCAGGAAGTCAGCTACGGCCACTGGACTGGCCCACTAGCAAGGCATCTAGCCTAATCCCTAACACACAGAACATACACCCCGGCAGGAAGTCAGCTACGGCCACTGGACTGGCCCACTAGCAAGGCATCTAGCCTAATCCCTAACACACAGAACATACACCCCGGCAGGAAGTCAGCTACAACCACTGGACTGGCCCACTAGCAAGGTATCTAGCCTAATCCCTAACACACAGAACATACACCCCGGCAGGAAGTCAGCTACGGCCACTGGACTGGCCCACTAGCAAGATGAAGAAGGTACGGTTACTTTGTATCCTTAACACAGGAAGCGTGTTCCTACTCATAATCATTTAGAGAAGTGCGGGTGTGGCGGCAAAAAGACTGATGAGATAGATTCCTTGTTGAAAATAAATGAATACAATTCTGACTTCGTGTCATTTAAATTTGATAAATTAACCAAGCTATATCCTTATTCATGACATATTGGTTTGCGTCTAATAAACCATGAATAGTCAATTATTCAGACAGGGAAGCCAAAGTAAAAGCCGAAACAAAAGATCTACAACAACAAAAACACACGAACGAAATAAAACTCACCTTGGCTTGGCAACTTCTTGTTTTCAACCAATAAAACCTACAGAGAGGATTGGAAAAGCGAGTTTGTTTTTCTCCAATTTAAACACAATACCCAAGCTATTGCTTTGCTGTTCGTTCTATCCTCTCCAATCCTTCCACCTCTTTCCCATTTTGGGTTGGACATGAATTAGGTAAAACGATGGCTGCCCTAACGTGTACTATCCAGTCACGTGGTCCAATAGATCCCAGCAGGGGCGAATTCATTACGCCGTTTCTGTTGAGAAACGCTTCTTACACGGAAGCAAACGGGACGAAACGGGGAGGGACCTACCTGAATTTGTTCAATAAAAACTCTGTGCACTAATGAATACACACCTATATATAAGCGCTTCCCGACAGAGCGACTCCGCCATATACATGTTTTTCTGTTTATGGGACGGTTTATTACAGCAAGGCCCTGAGATGGCTTGTGCTGTGGGAAAACATTTGGTCAGTGACTGTTCAGTTATGCACAAGACTGAGTCAACATTTACGTTTTTTCTTTCATTTGACAACGCCGAGGAGTCACTGGACTGTGACAAGGATATATAAAGGTAAAACTATAGGCTCAATAGGGCCTTCGTAACTAACCCTGTTCGATCAACAGTTT
The DNA here is from genome assembly GCF_045791955.1 of Oncorhynchus clarkii lewisi. NCBI lineage: Eukaryota > Metazoa > Chordata > Actinopteri > Salmoniformes > Salmonidae > Oncorhynchus > Oncorhynchus clarkii. Next base: position 70,553,022 of record NC_092162.1, read on the forward strand.
ATGTGAGGTTTTTTTGTGATGATTACACTTTTCACAGGGATGCCACTTACTCTATATCCCACAGACGACTGTTTAAAGTTCCCGCACAGTCATCCTATCCTAAGTAAAAAATAGCATTTGAATGACCAAAACATCACTCATAACATTTTTACACTATTAAAACAGAATTTAAGAAATAGTACCTTTTCTCTCATCTCTAACTGTCAGGAAGCCTGAAAGAACAGGATGAGTGGGCGGGGAATTTATATTCATGAGTTCGCCTTGACTGACAGCTCTTTGAAACGCCCTTGTGGTCGTTGCCAGGTAACAAGGTAAACAATGGGTCACGTGTCATTGATGACTAGGTGAACAATGGGCCACATTTATTTGTATTTTAATTTTACCTTCATTTAACTAGGCAAGTCAGTTAAGAACAAATTCTTATTTTCAATGACGGCAGCGGAGGAGGGGGGGGCAGCGGAGGAGGGGGGGAGAGGCAGCGGAGGAGGGGGGGGGGGCAGCGGAGGAGGGGGGGGGGGGGGCAGCGAAGGAGGGGGGGGGGGCAGCGGAGGAGGGGGGGGGGGCAGCGGAGGAGGGGGGGGGCAGCGGAGGAGGGGGGGGAGGCAGCGGAGGAGGGGGGGGCAGCGGAGGAGGGGGGGGCAGCGGAGGAGGGGGGGGGCAGCGGAGGAGGGGCGGGGGGGGCAGCGGAGGAGGGGGACCTAAGCAGGCTTCGGGCACCCACTTGGCTGCAGTCACCCCCAAGATTGAATCGGGAGACAAATCCAGCTATGGCCTCTCTCATTGGGAAGACAGGGGTCCTGGGATGGACAGATCAGGCCTCTCTCATTGGGCAGACAGGGGTCCTGGGATGGACAGATCAGGCCTCTCTCATTGGGCAGACAGGGGTCCTGGGATGAAACAGCTCATGGCCTCTCTCACTGAGCAGACAGGGGTCCTGTGATGGACAAATCAGGCCTCTCTCACTGAGCAGACAGGGGTCCTGGGATGGACTGATCAGGCCTCTCTCATTGGGCAGACAGGGGTCCTGGGATGGACAGATCATGCCTCTCTCACTGGGCAGACAGGGGTCCTGGGATGGACAGATCAGGCCTCTCTCACTGGGCAGACAGGGGTCCTGGGATGGACAGCAAGCACAGCTTCCCAATGTACAGGGCTGGATCAAGGGTGAACAATTTTTTGAAAAGGGACATGTTTGTTTAAATGGATAGTGAATTTAATATCCTTTTACGCACTGTTCTGAGTTATGATGCTATCATTTCGTTGATGTCGCGATCTACTTATTAAATGTGTTTTCTGCTATCTTTGTACTCAATTTTAAATATGCGATATTTAGTTGTACACTTTTTTAGTGAAACTTTTCAATGTCAGTATTTGGAATTTGTGTGCCTGAAATGCTCAATTGATTTGCAATGAATAACTGTGATTTACATTATGTTGGGTCTATCTTCATAGACTTCACAGCATATCCCCCATTTTTTGACATGGGAAAGCTGATTTTATATTACAACCTGCCACGGTGGCTACCTGGAAACCTGATTTTATATTACAACCTGCCACGGTGGCTACCTGGAAACCTGATTTTATATTACAACCTGCCACGGTGGCTACCTGGAAACCTGATTTTATATTACAACCTGCCACGGTGGCTACCTGGAAACCTGATTTTATATTACAACCTGCCACGGTGGCTACCTGGAAACCTGAGTTTATATTACAACCTGCCACGGTGGCTACCTGGAAACCTGATTTTATATTACAACCTGCCACGGTGGCTACCTGGAAACCTGATTTTATATTACAACCTGCCACGGTGGCTACCTGGAAACCTGATTTTATATTACAACCTGCCACGGTGGCTACCTGGAAACATGATTTTATATTACAACCTGCCCCGGTGGCTACCTGGAAACCTGATTTTATATTACAACCTGCCACGGTGGCTACCTGGAAACCTGATTTTATATTACAACCTGCCCCGGTGGCTACCTGGAAACCTGATTTTTATATTACAACCTGCCACGGTGGCTACCTGGAAACCTGATTTTATATTACAACCTGCCACGGTGGCTACCTGGAAACCTGATTTTATATTACAACCTGCCACGGTGGCTACCTGGAAACCTGATTTTATATTACAACCTGCCACGGTGGCTACCTGGAAACCTGATTTTATATTACAACCTGCCCCGGTGGCTACCTGGAAACCTGATTTTATATTACAACCTGCCACGGTGGCTACCTGGAAACCTGATTTTATATTACAACCTGCCCCGGTGGCTACCTGGAAACCTGATTTTATATTACAACCTGCCACGGTGGCTACCTGGAAACCTGATTTTATATTACAACCTGCCACGGTGGCTACCTGGAAACCTGATTTTATATTACAACCTGCCACGGTGGCTACCTGGAAACCTGATTTTATATTACAACCTGCCACGGTGGCTACCTGGAAACCTGATTTTATAATACAACCTGCCCCGGTGGCTACCTGGAAACCTGATTTTTATATTACAACCTGCCACGGTGGCTACCTGGAAACCTGATTTTATATTACAACCTGCCACGGTGGCTACCTGGAAACCTGATTTTATATTACAACCTGCCACGGTGGCTACCTGTAAACCTGATTTTATATTACAACCTGCCACGGTGGCTACCTGGAAACCTGATTTTATATTACAACCTGCCCCGGTGGCTACCTGGAAACCTGATTTTATATTACAACCTGCCACGGTGGCTACCTGGAAACCTGATTTTATATTACAACCTGCCACGGTGGCTACCTGGAAACCTGATTTTATATTACAACCTGCCACGGTGGCTACCTGGAAACCTGATTTTATATTACAACCTGCCACGGTGGCTACCTGGAAACCTGATTTTATATTACAACCTGCCACGGTGGCTACCTGGAAACCTGATTTTATATTACAACCTGCCACGGTGGCTACCTGGAAACCTGATTTTATATTACAACCTGCCACGGTGGCTACCTGGAAACCTGATTTTATATTACAACCTGCCCCGGTGGCTACCTGGAAACCTGATTTTATATTACAACCTGCCACGGTGGCTACCTGGAAACCTGATTTTATATTACAACCTGCCACGGTGGCTACTTGGAAACCTGATTTTATATTACAACCTGCCACGGTGGCTACCTGGAAACCTGATTTTATATTACAACCTGCCACGGTGGCTACCTGGAAACCTGATTTTATATTACAACCTGCCACGGTGGCTACCTGGAAACCTGATTTTATATTACAACCTGCCACGGTGGCTACCTGGAAACCTGATTTTATATTACAACCTGCCACGGTGGCTACCTGGAAACCTGATTTTATATTACAACCTGCCACGGTGGCTACCTGGAAACCTGATTTTATATTACAACCTGCCACGGTGGCTACCTGGAAACCTGATTTTATATTACAACCTGCCACGGTGGCTACCTGGAAACATGATTTTATATTACAACCTGCCACGGTGGCTACCTGGAAACCTGATTTTATATTACAACCTGCCACGGTGGCTACCTGGAAACCTGATTTTATATTACAACCTGCCACGGTGGCTACCTGGAAACCTGATTTTATATTACAACCTGCCACGGTGGCTACCTGGAAACATGATTTTATATTACAACCTGCCACGGTGGCTACCTGGAAACCTGATTTTATATTACAACCTGCCACGGTGGCTACCTGGAAACCTGATTTTATATTACAACCTGCCACGGTGGCTACCTGGAAACCTGATTTTATATTACAACCTGCCCCGGTGGCTACCTGGAAACCTGATTTTATATTACAACCTGCCACGGTGGCTACCTGGAAATCTGTACAGACAGTAGATGATGTATTTGTTAAATGGTTTATTATTACAGCTTGATGATAGTGTAAGGACATGGGAAGAGAAATAATACTATACACATCCCAACTACTTTTTTGTTTTACGACATTCCTTCGTGTCAGCTGTGTGCTGGCAGTTCTCAGACAACGTAGGGGGGGGCGTAGGAATTGTAAGAACTACATCCGTGTAGTGACTATCAGGTGTGTTACAGATAAACTATCCCGCTCACAGCACAGGAGGCTTCCCGAGGGAAGGACGGCTCATAATTGTTTTTTTGTTGTT
>NC_092162.1:70562161-70592161 GCF_045791955.1 Oncorhynchus clarkii lewisi
AACTGCCTGTTCAGGGGCAGAACGACAGATTTGTACCTCGCCAACTCGGGGATTTGAACTTTCAACCTTCCGGTTACTAGTCCAACGCTCTAACCACTAGGCTTCCCTGCCACTGCGAATGCGCAGTAACACCCTGGACCAGAGCTAAAGGCATTAGTGCACATTGCTTCATCTGGAGGAATGTGCAGTAACACCCTGGACCAGAGCCAAGGGCATTAGTACTTTTGTAAGAGGCTAGTTATTGTAAAATTAATTTGCCCAAACTCACAGCAGCTGTGGGAAGAAAGAGGTTAGACTGGAGCAACATCAACTAAAGTACTGTATTTCTATAGCAGGGCTACTACTGTATTTCTATAGCGAGCTACTACTGTATTTCTATAGCAGGGCTACTACTGTATTTCTATAGGAGGGCTACTACTGTATTTCTACAGCGGGCTACTACTGTATTTCTATAGCGAGCTACTACTGTATTTCTACTGCAGGCTACTACTGTATTTCTACAGTGGGCTACTACTGTATTTCTATAGCGGGCTACTACTGTATTTCTACAGCGGGCTACTACTGTATTTCTACTGCGGGCTACTACTGTATTTCTACTGTGTTTACTACTGTATTTCTACAGCGGGCTACTACTGTATTTCTACTGTGTTTACTACTGTATTTCTACTGCGGGCTACTACTGTATTTCTACTGCGGACTACTACTGTATTTCTACTGTGTTTACTACTGTATTTCTACAGGGGGCTACTACTGTATTTCTACTGCAGGCTACTACTGTATTTCTACTGCGGGCTACTACTGTATTTCTACTGTGTTTACTACTGTATTTCTACAGCGGGCTACTACTGTATTTCTACTGTGTTTACTACTGTATTTCTACTGCGGGCTACTACTGTATTTCTACTGCGGACTACTACTGTATTTCTACTGTGTTTACTACTGTATTTCTACAGGGGGCTACTACTGTATTTCTACTGCAGGCTACTACTGTATTTCTACTGCGGGCTACTACTGTATTTCTACTGTGTTTACTACTGTATTTCTACTGCAGGCTACTACTGTATTTCTACTGCGGGCTACTACTGTATTTCTACTGTGTTTACTACTGTATTTCTACAGCAGGCTACTACTGTATTTCTACTGTGTTTACTACTGTATTTCTACAGCGGGCTACTACTGTATTTCTACTGCAGGCTACTACTGTATTTCTACTGCAAGCTACTACTGTATTTCTACTGCAGGCTACTACTGTATTTCTACAGGGGGCTACTACTGTAAAACACACTGTTCTCCAAACTATATTGCTGAATTTCTTCCTCACTTCATGCACCTTGTTCTTTTCCCTTTTTGCTCATTACTATATTTCTCTGTTTTAGGAACCCCCACTGATTGTAACGGTTCTCCTAGTCGTCTGAGGAAGAGTAGTCAAGATCGGGACCAATGCGCAGCGTGGTATGTGTCCATGTTAATATTTAATAAATCAACTGACCACTGAATAACAAAACAACAAAGAGAGTGAACGAAACAGTCCTGTAAGGTGCAAACACACAAACCAGAAAACAACTACCCACAAATCAAGTGGGGAAAAACAAACTACCTTAGTATGGTTCTCAATCAGAGACAACGATTGACAGCTGCCTCTGATTGAGAACCATACCAGGCCAAACACATAGAAAACCAAAACTAGAACAACACATCGAATTGCCCACCCCAACTCACGCCATGACCAACCTAAACAAGAAACGTAACAAAGGAACTAAGGTCAGGACGTGACACTGATGTACAACAGTGACCGAGTCAGGGCTGGTGTGATCTGATACACCCTGTCTCCACCCTGGCACTTTTGACCTTCGTGGTGTTTGTTGTTTGTTTTTTTTTGAAGGACGTGGAAGTGAAGATTTGAAAAGATTTGATGGCGCGCCGGGGCTGTACGTTAACAGCTGTCGATAGTAGTTCCTGTGATACCTGGATTCAGGAACATTCTAGAATATACTGAGTCATCAACAGAGATGGTTCTCTTGCCCAGCTAACAAAGACGCATTCTTGTTCGTGTCATAAATCAGACAAATTGTTTTCTCAGAATTTGACACGTGCCTACAACGTAAAAAGACTAGAAATCAAGATGTTCTTTTAAACATTCCAGAGTATTTGTGTTACGTTTTTGGCTGTGAAATTCACGCGAAAAAAAGACATTGTTCTAGGAACATAACTGAATCAAGTATGATGCTGAAAATAGATCCATTCTGCATTGCAGTTAAAAAACACACAGAAATGACTCCTCTCACATACTATACGGTGTGTTTTTTTTGTGTAGATTATACATTTAAACATGGATTTTCTATGTTTGTTCTTGACCACTAGGGAGTTTATGAAATGCAGTGCGAAATGGTTGAAGACCACTGATACCTGATACCTTCAACAGGCCATAGAGGGCAATGAGCACTGAACCACTGAGGTGTGTGTGTGTGTGTGTGTGTGTGTGTGTGTGTCCGTGTGCGTGTGTGTGCATGCGTGTGTGTGCGCGCGCGTGTGTGCGCATGTGTGCGTGTGTGTGCATGCGTGTGCGTGCGTGTGTGTATGTGTGTGTGTGTGTGTGTGTGTGTGTGTGTAACTCTGTGTATCCCTGAGTATGCAGGAGGAATAGAGCGCATGCAGCAGGGACATCTTACATTAGCTGGGAAGGGTGTTCCAATGTGAGATGGAACGGTGGTGCAGTATAGTGCATTCACCAAGCACCCCTCTCCCCCTGCTCTAACCTCCTCTCCTTCTGTCCTCTCCTGCTGTCCTCTGCTCTCCTCTCCTGCTGTACTCTATTCTGTCCTCTTCTATCTTCTCCTCTCCTCTCCTCTCCTCTCCTCTCCTCTCCTCTCCTCTCTTCTCTTCTCCTCTCCTCTCCTCTCCTCCTCTCCTCTCCTCTCTTCTCATCTCCTCTGCTCCCCTCTCTTCCCCTCTGCTCTCCTCTCTGCTCTGTCCTCCTCTCCTCTCTTCTCCTCTCCTCTGCTCTGCTCCCCTCTCTTCTCCTCTGCTCTCTCCTCTCATCTTCTCTCCTCTGCTACACTCCTATCCCACTGCTACTCCTTTGTCAAGTTGCCTGCAGAGTAGACTTGAGTGGTGCATTGCTGCTAAAACAGAAGCAATCAGCTTTGAGAGCCGTTACACATCTAGGGGGGTGGGGCGTTCCAGGTGGATGAGGCAGTCTCCTTGGGTGATCTAGTGTGGTGTGCATCCCAAAATGACAGGCTCCTTGGGTGATCTAGAGATCTAGAGACTGGGGGTACTAAACAACTACATTGGCGTCAGGTAGGGGAATTATCTGCTACGTTGGCGTCAGGTCGGGGAATTAAATATGATTATTGCTTCACTGGAAGGAAAGAAGCGTGTTTGAATGAAAAGGACGTTTCAGTTTGTATTTTGTTTCATGTGTTTTAAAGAATACAAACAAAAATATGAAAAACATGGTTATCATTTAATCGTTATTACTGACAATTTGTCATGCATGTTTCAGAATTTAGAGACTTTAGTGTTGCATTGTAGCAGTACAGCCCTATTCTCCACGGTGGTACACCATGGGTTTGTTTTGGTCATGACAGTACAGTCGTGGCCAAAAGTTTTGAGAATGGCACAAATATTAATTTCCACAAAGTTTGCTGCTTCAGTGTCTTTATATATTTTTGTCAGATGTTACTATGGAATACTGAAGTATAATTACAAGCATTTCATAAGAGTCAAAGGCTTTTAGTAACAATTACATGAAGTTGATGCAAAGAGTCAATATCTGCAGTGTTGACCCTTCTTTTTCAAGACCTCTGCAATCCGCCCTGGCATGCTGTCAGTTAACTTCTGGGCACAAATTCCCCGATATCAGGGTACTCATGTCAACGTGTTTGCTTTCAGAGCATATTTGATCCCAAATTATAAGGGGGAGCGATACCTCGGTGTCTCAGGCATCCATCCACTGATGGCAGCCCATTCTTGCATAATCAATGCTTGGAGATTGTCAGAATTTGTGGGTTTTTGTTTGTCCACCCGCCTCTTGAGGATTGACCGCAAGTTCTCAATGGGATTAAGGTATGGGGAGTTTCCTGGCCATGGACCCAAAATATCGATGTTTTGTTCCCCGAGCCACTTAGTTATCAGTTTTGCCTTATGGCAAGGTGCTCCATCATGCTGGAAAATGCATTGTTCTTCACCAAACTGTTCCTGGATGGTTGGGAGAAGTTGCTCTTGGAGGATGTGTTGGTACCATTCTTTATTCATGGCTGTGTTCTTTGGCAAAATTGTGAGTGAGCCCACTCCCTTGGCTGAGAAGCAACCCCAAACATGAATGCTCTCAGGATGCTTTACTGTTGGCATGACACAGGACTGATGGTAGCGCTCACCTTGTCTTCTCCGGACAAGCTTTTTTCCAGATGCCCCAAACAATCGGAAAGGGGATTCATCAGAGAAAATGACTTTACCCAAGTCCCCAGCAGTCCAATCCCTGTACCTTTTGCAGAATATCACTATGGGCCTGCTATTATAGAGGTTTACATATCACTACGGGTCTACTTGTAATGTTCATCGTTGGGAGAAAGAGAGGAGGACGCTGGACATGGACCCCACTCCACCATAGTCTTAGTCCGCTGCTGTGGCCTCCTAGGAACGACGACCCCCGCCGCCAACCTAGGACTGGCAACCCTACTAAAGGGCCCCACTGGACTGAGGGGCAGCTCCGGACTGAGGGGCAGCTCCAGACTGAAGGGCAGCTCCGGACTGAAGGGCAATTCTGGCATCGCCGGCGTGACAGGCGGCTCTGGCAGCTCCTGGCTGGCTGGCGGCTCACGCAGCTCCTGGCTGGCTGGCGGCTCACGCAGCTCCTGGCTGGCTGGCGGCTCTGGCAGCTCCTGGCTGGCTGGCGGCTCTGGCAGCTCCTGGCTGCCTGGCGGCTCTGGACGCTCCTGGCTGGCTGGCGGCTCTGGACGCTCCTGGCTGGCTGGCGGCTCTGGAGGCTCCTGGCTGGCTCACGCACCAGGCCACCAGTGCGCCTTCAGGGTCCAGTACTCCCTGTTCCTGCTCCTCGCACTCGCCCTGAGGTGCGTGTCCCCAGCCCGATACCACCAGTGCCGGCACCACGCACCAGGCCTTCAGTGCGCCAGAGTCTCCCGTCTGTCCTGAGCTGCCAGAGTCTCCCGTCTGTCCTGAGCCGCCAGAGTCTCCCGTCTGTCCTGAGCCGCCAGAGTCTTCCGTCTGTCCTGAGCCGCCAGAGTCTCCCGTCTGTCCTGAGCCGCCAGAGTCTCCCGTCAGTCCTGAGCCGCCAAAGTCTCCCGTCTGTCCTGAGCCGCCAGAGTCTCCAGTCTGTCCTGAGCCGCCAGAGTCTCCCTTCTGTCTCCCGTCGTGCGGGGGGCTGCCACCGGAGGGCTGGTGCGTGGAGATGGCACCGGATAGACCGGACCGAGAAGGGGTACTGGAGATCTGGAGCAACGAGCCTGCCCAACCTTACCTGGTTGAATGCTCCCCATAGCCAGGCCAGTGCAGCGAGGTGGAATAGCCCGCACTGGGCTGTGCTGGCGAATCGGGGACACCATGCGTAAGGCTGGTGCCATGTATGCCGGCCCGAGGAGACCAGATGCGTAGAGCCGGCTTCATGGCACCTGGCTTGATGCCCACTCTAGCCCGGCCGATAGGAGGAGCTGGAATGTACCGCACCGGGATATGCACACGCACCGGGGACACCGTGCGCTCCACTGCATAACACGGTGCCTGCCCGGTACAACACCCTCTCTCTCCACGATAAGCACGGGGAGTTGGCGCAGGTCCTACCTGCCTTAGCCACACTCCCCGTGTGCCTCCCCCCAATACATTTTTGGGGCAGCCTCTCGGGCTTCCTTGCCAGCCGTGTTCCCTCAAAGCGCTGGCTCCCTTTAGCTGCTGCCTCCCCTCTCCTGGCTGCCTCCGCCTGTTCCCATGGAAGGCAATCCCTTCCAGCTAGGATCTCCTCCCGTGTGTAGCAACCCTTGCCGTCCAGAATGTCCTCCCATGTCCATTCCTCCTTATAGCGCTGCTCCTGCTGCTGCTGCCTGTTACCTCGCTGCTTGGTCCTTTTTTGGTGGGTGGTTCTGTAAGGGTTGTCGTCGGTGGAAGAAGGAGAGGACCAAAGCGCAGCGTGGTTAGTGTTCATCTTTTTAATAAGAAACTGAACACTTCAAAAATACAAAACAACAAAGTGACAACCGAAACAGTTCCATCTGGTGCAGACACACAAAGACTGAAAACAACCACCCACAAACCCCAACAGAAAACAGGCTACCTAAATATGGTTCCCAATCAGAGACAATAACTAGCACCTGCCTCTGATTGAGAACCATATCAGGCCAAACAAGAAACCCAACCTAGAAACACAAAACATAGAATACCCACCCAACTCACGTCCTGACCAACTAAAACAAAGAAATAACACAAGAACTAGGGTCAGAACATGACAATGGCTCTCCTGTGTGGTCTGATCAGCCTCGGGAGGGCCATTTGGATAATGAATTTGAGGTCATTTGTGATACTGATTTTAAAGGTAATTTGTGTAATTGATAATTATGATGGAGTTTATAGTTCTTTGACATATTTGTAATTTGAACCAATAAGAAGAAAGAAAGAGCATAATGACTAAAGGTTAGACTTCCTGAAGTCTCTCTTCCTATGGCCATAAGGGTACAATCATTTTTCTTTGTGGAGTGTTTCAGGGTAGGGATTTTGATCTGATTATGTTATTTGAAACTTTGTTTTATCTTTGGACCAGTAGTATTTTTTTATACAATACTCTCATGGAGAATTGTGAGTTAAAAATGGGGCGTGTCACGTTCTGACCATAGTTCTGTTATTTTATTCTTTGTTTTAGTATGGTCAGGGCTTGAGTTGGGGTGGGGAGTCTATGTTTGTCTTTCTGTATTGTTTTTTTGTGTTCGGCCTAGTATGGTTCTCAATCAGAGGCGGGTGTCGTTAGTTGTCTCTGATTGAGAATCATAGTTAGGTAGCCTGGGTTTCACTGTTGGTTTGTGGGTGTTTGTTTCCGTGTGAGTGTTTGTCGCCACACGATACTATTTCGGTTTTCATCACATCGTTTATTGTTTTGTATTTCAGTGTTCAGTTCGTTTTTAATAAATCGTCAGGAACACTTTCCCACGCTGCATCTTGGTCCGATCCTTCCTCTTCATCAGACGAAGAGGAAATCTGCCGTTACAGGGCGAAGGTGGGTTTATAAAAAACTGTCTTGAGGTTCTTTTGAAACTCCCACTATTTTGGCTTAAGTAATGTTTAGTAATCTAGCAGTTTTAGTTGTATTTTCCCTTAGGTAGTCAAGCTGTTGTTGTATGCAGTGTAAGAAATGTAACACAACAAGGCTGTGAAATTGATATAATAATATTATTATATTTTGTTGTTGAATAAGGTTATAAAGTAGCAAGAATACGTTTAATGACGGTAGACTTATGTTAACTATTTAGAACACATTCTAAGCCAACAGGACAGGGATATATGAAATCTGTGGTGATTCAGGATCATTGAGAGTAATCGAGATAAACTTTATCAACCAGGTAATAATCTTAGAGATTACTCCCATAGACATGTTGATTTTTCAACAAAAAAAATCTAAAAATCCATGAGTGCAGACAAGGAGACAGTGAGACATTTAGTCAATATTTGGAAACAACCCATATTTGATACTGACGGTTATAAGAAAGAGCGACAGACAGATGGTAGAAAAGGCAGACGGAGAAGGGCTCCCCCGCCCTATGCTGGGCCCTAAGGTGACCTTGATGGCTTGGAAGTATTAGGAGGAGGGGGGAGGGGGGGGGGGAGTGAGCAAGATAGAGAGAGAGCAGAAGGAATTTGAGGAGAATGAGAGGGAGAAACTGGGAGTGAGGAGCAGGAGACCTGGAGAGTTACGAAGGTTAGAATCTCATAATAAACCAGGATTGAGAGAAAATAGAAGTGACACAGAATAGTTAGATGACGATGAGAAGATACCCCAATTCCCACTCATAACCTTACCCAACCCCAGAGCTGGGGACGGAACATAACCAGACACGTCTATAGGGCATGGACACAGAGGGATGTAGCCAGGGCATGAGAAGGAGTCGCACATCCTAAAACGGGAATAGAGGGATTCAGAAGAGATTTTGGTTCGCTTAGCTTTAGGATATTAATTCATGGAGAGACTGTCACCTCCATTGGTTTTAAAAATATGAAAAGTTAGGAGAGGAGACAGGTATTTTAGGTTTTATATTAAGTGTAGGATTAGTAAATTCTCTAGGAAGAGATATGATGATTTTGTTGGAAGTATTTGTTACCCTAACTAAAAGTGGAATGAAAGCTTAGTTGGTTTCAGGAACTAAGGTGTTAGACACTGAACCATTGCCCAGAAATTATTCTGCACAGCGGGCCCGAAATAGTAGCATTGACTAGAGCCTGCGAAATAAGAAAGGAGAGAAAGGTTACTATTTACACAGACAAGCACATAGGCATTTAAAACCATACAAAGCAGCACAGAAATCTTAAAGAAGATAACACACATGACAGAGGATTGTTACAGGATAACTAAGAACGAACGCCCCAGGGAGAATTGTTACAGGATAGCTAAGAACGAACGTCCCAGGGAGAATTGTTACAGGATAGCTAAGAACGAACGCCCCAGGGAGAATTGTTACAGGATAGCTAAGAACGAACGCCCCAGGGAGAATTGTTACAGGATAGCTAAGAACGAACGCCCCAGGGAGAATTGTTACAGGATAGCTAAGAACGAACGCCCCAGGGAGAATTGAACATGTGGAAAATGCAAGGGGCGATCCTACAAGATAATGTCAGACACAAGGATAAGTTGCCCATACTACCTAAGTCATTGTTTAGATATGCAGCAATATTGTCACATGGGCAGAGCCAAGTGTCAACAGGGAGGAAGGATGGTAGAGCAGGTTAGGAAACACTGCAGGTTAGAGGAAGGATGGTAGAGCAGGTTAGGAAACACTGCAGGTTAGAGGAAGGATGGCAGAGCAGGTTAGGAAACACTGCAGGTTAGAGGAAGGATGGTAGAGCAGGTTAGGAAACACTGCAGGTTAGAGGAAGGATGGTAGAGCAGGTTAGGAAACACTGCAGGTTATAGGAAGGATGGTAGAGCAGGATAGGAAACACTGCAGGTTAGAGGAAGGATGGTAGAGCAGGTTAGGAAACACTGCAGGTTAGAGGAAGGATGGTAGAGCAGGTTAGGAAACACTGCAGGTTATAGGAAGGATGGTAGAGCAGGTTAGGAAGCACTGCAGGTTGGAGGAAGGATGGTAGAGCAGGTTAGGAAACACTGCAGGTTAGAGGAAGGATGGTAGAGCAGGTTAGGAAACACTGCAGGTTATAGGAAGGATGGTAGAGCAGGTTAGGAAGCACTGCAGGTTGGAGGAAGGATGGTAGAGCAGGTTAGGAAACACTGCAGGTTAGAGGAAGGATGGTAGAGCAGGTTAGGAAACACTGCAGGTTAGAGGAAGGATGGTAGAGCAGGTTAGGAAACACTGCAGGTTAGGAAAGACTTAATGGCCTAGAAGATAATTACTTAACAATTATTATTTTTTTGTAGAATATCCACTCCAACATTTGGAAATGGACTTCATTGAACTATTCCTAAGTGAGGGAAAGAAGGGGTGTTTAACAATAATATATAAGTATATTAAATGGGTAGAAGCATTCCCAACTTACTTGGTGGACACGATTATGGTAGCTAAAATATTAGGTCAAGATATTATCCCTAGAGTTGGTTTACTAGGATCTATGTCTTTAAATAACGGATGACATTTTAGCTAACCAGGTAGAACAAATAGAAGGCCAGAGTTAGGGACCAGAACAAGTAGACATAGAAGTTGAAGATATACTAGCAGAACATATGAGAAGACTGTTTGTTAACCAAACCCGTATGTTCAAGATTTTGTGTCCAACAGGTGAATTACAGGAGAAGGTGATTCACTCAATCCAACCAGGAGACTGGGTGTGGATCCAGTCCCTGAGGAGAATAGACTGGAAGCAGCCCCGTTGGGAAGGCCCATACCAGGTTCTCTTAAACCATCGCCTTTGCCATTAGAATAGCTGAGAGAGTCAATTGAGTCCACGTTACACACTGCAAGAAGGTATGTACACATATGAGCACGGCTGATCACACACAGAGTTAGGAGAAGAACCGAGTACCAACAGGGTCCGGGGGTTACCTCCTTAACGAAGATTTCCTATCCCGACCGTTCATCACTGTGTGTGCTCCTAGAAGTGTGAGTATGGGGTGGTACCTAGCAGACCGACTAAGGGCAGGAGAGAGTTGGCGGTTTTTGGGAAGAGTAGGGACTCTGAGCTGCATCATAGTCTTGGTAACCTTTCTGATACATCCAGATCCACCACCTTCCGGTACTAATTATCGGACGCCGTTGTCATTGACAAGAAGTAAAAGACAAACTATATAATACCCTGATGAGTCACTTACAGAATAAGGAGTCAAAGAAGATCAAGATGTAGGATTTAAGGTAAACATGAAACAATTCCCTAGGAAAGCAAATAACTTTACAGGGATTGGGTTGGCCAAATTGAAGTACTCGGCCAACCTACCTCGGGTCACTATAACTCCTGTTGAGTACCAGTGTTATAGATACAAGAATGGCACCAAGAACTTAGATGATTTTAATGGCTGAAAGGGAATCGTTAATGTGACTGACTTAGGTTTGGAAGTACAGGAGAAAATTCTTAACCTCACAGCACCTATAACTGATGTAGGGTGGGCTCGTACCAGCAAAGGACGCATGCGATAGAAACTACCAGAAAGGGTGGTTGGGAACTTGCGCCCCGAGGTTATTGGTCCACCCAGTTTGAGTTAGTCATCAGAGGCCAGTTATAGGAGGCTAAAGTAGGCACAGGAGGAGTTTGGACCAGGATGGGAGTCTAGATGGATGCTATTGGCATCCTCAGGGAAGTTCTAGATGAATCAAATAGGTGAAGGCTTTCCCACTACATTATTTTGGTGGTTGACAATAAATAAAAATGTGGATTGGATTAATGACATTTATTATAATCAACAGAGATTTGTGAATGATACTGGGGATGCAGTAAAAGGGTTCTCTGACCAATTATCCGCTACCTCCCTCATGACCTGGCCAAATAGGCTGGCTCTCGATATGTTATTGGCAGAAAAAGGCGGGGTATGTAGAATGATTGGGGTTCATTGCTGTATGTTTATTTTTTAATAACACAGCTCCAGACGGATCAGTGACCAAGGCCCTGGCTGGTTTAATCACTTTAGCTCATGAGTTAGCAGAGAACTCTGGAGTGGATATTTCCCTGACAGGGTGGTTCGATAGCATGTTTGGGAAATGGAAAAATATTGTAAGTACTGTATTGTGGGCTGCTTTCACCTGTATGAGTGTTTTGGTTCTGTGTGGATGTTGTTTGGTCCCATGTGCGAGAGGTTTGATCAGCAGGACTCTGGCGAGGTCAATGACGCAACAGATGGTGAGATACGGACCGATTCCGAGCTCCGACCAGTGGGATGACGAATACAGAGCTCCAGGCCTAGGAGAAGGCTCCCTTTCTTTTAACTACAAGGAGCCCATGTTGGATGAGGCCATTTTTAATGATTAGGCTGTTTTTTTTATGAAGATTATGACGGAAATCCTGAAATGAAGGGTCATAATTGGATATAGGATATAACTAGCTATTGATAGTTATTATCAGTGGGATTGAAAATTCTCGTGACAGTCTGCTATTATAGAGGTTAACATATCACTATGTAGGTCTACTACTAGAGAGGTTTACATATCACTATGGGTCTGCTATTATAGAGGTTTACATATCACTATGTAGGTCTACTACTAGAGAGGTTAACATATCACTATGTAGGTCTACTACTAGAGAGATTAACATATCACTATGGGTCTATTATTAGAGAGGTTTACATATCACTATGGGTCTACTATTAGAGAGGTTTACATATCACTATGTATGCCTGCTATTAGAGAGGTTTACATATCCCTATGTAGGTCTACTACTAGAGAGGTTTACATATCCCTATGTAGGTCTACTACTAGAGAGGTTTACATATCCCTATGTAGGTCTACTACTAGAGAGGTTTACATATCCCTATGTAGGTCTACTACTAGAGAGGTTTACATATCGCTATGTAGGTCTACTACTAGAGAGGTTTACATATCCCTATGTAGGTCTACTACTAGAGAGGTTTACATATCCCTGTGTAGGTCTACTACTAGAGAGGTTTACATATCACTATGTAGGTCTACTACTAGAGAGGTTTACATATCACTATGTAGGTCTACTATTATAGAGGTTTACATATCACTATGTAGGTCTACTACTAGAGAGGTTTACATATCACTATGGGCCTACTATTATAGAGGTTTACATATCCCTATGTAGGTCTACTACTAGAGAGGTTTACATATCACTATGTAGGTCTACTATTAGAGAAATACTTTTAAACTGCTATGAAATATTACAGCCAATGTATAAGTTCAATTCCAAGATTGAAAATATAAACAAATACTGACTTGTTTTGGTACTTTTATCTCGGTCCCAGATGTGAAACTGTTGAACCAATAGATCAGGCCAAACGTCTCTTTCCGTGACATGAATGTGGTTGAGTCACTATGTTGCTGTGAACTATGGAAGATCATCAAAAATGCAGCCGGGTTCACAAAGTCACAGCTCATTACCCACGTGGATCAGCCAGCACTATTCAGTCACAGAGCTGCAGCCTCAGTGGATCAGCCAGCACTATTCAGTCACAGAGCTGCAGCCTCAGTGGATCAGCAAGCTCTATTCAGTCACAGAAATGCAGCCTTAGTGCAGAACACCTATCCATGATCGCATGGATCAGCCAGCTCTATTCAGTCACAGAGCTGCAGCCTTAGTACAGAACACCTATCCATAATCACAAGAATCAGCCAGCTCTATTCAGTCACAGAGCTGCAGCCTTAGTACAGAACACCTATCCATAATCACAAGAATCAGCCAGCTCTATTCAGTCACAGAGCTGCAGCCTTAGTGCAGAACACCTATCCATGATCACATGGATCAGCCAGCTCTATTCAGTCACAGAGCTGCAGCCTTAGTGCAGAACACCTATCCATGATCACATGGATCAGCCAGCTCTATTCAGTCACAGAGCTGCAGCCTCAGTGCAGAACACCTATCCATAATCGCATGGATCAGCCAGCTCTATTCAGTCACAGAGCTGCAGCCTCAGTGCAGAACACCTATCCATGATCACGTGGGCTGTTAATCCAATCTCTTCAATGCTGAGTGAGACATAGAGGTCCTGTTTTTAACTCCACACATCACTGACAGGACATTTAACTCTCCTGACACTTAATCTATTTAAGACAATTACGAGTTATAGTCCATATCAGCAATAACCTTAAAGCGTCATATAGTTTCATTAATTTCTAGAAGGAAAGTTGTGCTTCCAGGTGAAAACGTTTCACCTCAAAGCAAAGGTATGTTGGTGAAAGTAAAAAGGAAACCCTTTACATTGTGGGTTCAAAGTTCAAAACCTTCCATACATATTATGTAACTGTTCGATGTCTAGAACAAATTTCCTACATTTGCTCCTTAGCTAGTGAATGACCTCGTGTGTCCGCCTGCATCATTGACTGAGTCAATTTTTTTTTAAAGCCGTTTAGGCAGGCTTGGCTATGGGAGAAATCTGCCCTGCTTCAGCAGAAAACCAGGTCAGCAAAAGAACAGGCATTGGTTAGGCGCAGTGGAACACTCCAAACACTGCACTACTCAAGTTGAAACACATGGAGGATGTTGATACTGTATTACACCTGGAGGATGTTGATACTGTATTACACATGGAGGATGTTGATACTGTATTACACCTGGAGGATGATGATACTGTATTACACCTGGAGGATGTTGATACTGTATTACACCTGGAGGATGTTGATACTGTATTACACCTGGAGGATGTATTACACCTGGAGGATGTTGATACTGTATTACACCTGGAGGATGTTGATACTGTATTACACCTGGAGGATGTTGATACTGTATTACACATGGAGGATGTTGATACTGTTGGAGGATGTTGATACTGTATTACACATGGAGGATGTTGATACTGTTGGAGGATGTTGATACTGTATTACACATGGAGGATGTTGATACTGTTGGAGGATGTTGATACTGTATTACACATGGAGGATGTTGATACTGTTGGAGGATGTTGATACTGTATTACACCTGGAGGATGTTGATACTGTATTACACCTGGAGGATGTTGATACTGTATTACACCTGGAGGATGTTGATACTGTATTACACATGGAGGATGTTGATACTGTATTACACATGGAGGATGTTGATACTGTATTACACATGGAGGATGTTGATACTGTATTACACATGGAGGATGTTGATACTGTATTACACATGGAGGATGTTGATACTGTATTACACATGGAGGATGTTGATACTGTATTACACATGGAGGATGTTGATACTGTATTACACATGGAGGATGTTGATACTGTATTACACATGGAGGATGTTGATACTGTATTACACCTGGAGGATGATGATACTGTATTACACCTGGAGGATGTTGATACTGTATTACACCTGGAGGATGTTGTCCCTGTATTACACCTGGAGGATGTTGATACTGTATTACACCTGGATGATGTTGATACTGTATTACACCTGGAGGATGTTGATACTGTATTACACCTGGAGGATGTTGATACTGTATTACACCTGGAGGATGTTGATACTGTATTACACATGGAGGATGTATTACACATGGAGGATGTTGATACTGTATTACACATGGAGGATGTTGATACTGTATTACACCTGGAAGATGTTGATACTGTTGGAGGATGTTGATACTGTATTACACCTGGAGGATGTTGATACTGTTGGAGGATGTTGATACTGTATTACACCTGGAGGATGTTGATACTGTTGGAGGATGTTGATACTTTATTACACATGGAGGATGTTGATACTGTATTACACCTGGAGGATGTTGATACTGTTGGAGGATGTTGATACTGTATTACACCTGGAGGATGTTGATACTGTTGGAGGATGTTGATACTGTATTACACATGGAGGATGTTGATACTGTATTACACATGGAGGATGTTGATACTGTATTACACATGGAGGATGTTGATACTGTATTACACCTGGAGGATGTTGATACTGTATTACACATGGAGGATGTTGATACTGTATTACACCTGGAGGATGTTGATACTGTATTACACCTGGAGGATGTTGATACTGTATTACACATGGAGGATGTTGATACTGTATTACACCTGGAGGATGTTGATACTGTATTACACATGGAGGATGTTGATACTGTATTACACATGGAGGATGTTGATACTGTATTACACCTGGAGGATGTTGATACTGTTGGAGGATGTTGATACTGTATTACACCTGGAGGATGTTGATACTGTTGGAGGATGTTGATACTGTATTACACATGGAGGATGTTGATACTGTATTACACCTGGAGGATGTTGATACTGTATTACACATGGAGGATGTATTACACCTGGAGGATGTTGATACTGTATTACACATGGAGGATGTTGATACTGTATTACACATGGAGGATGTTGATACTGTATTACACATGGAGGATGTTGATACTGTATTACACCTGGAGGATGTTGATACTGTATTACACATGGAGGATGTTGATACTGTATTACACCTGGAGGATGTTGATACTGTATTACACCTGGAGGATGTTGATACTGTATTACACCTGGAGGATGTTGATACTGTATTACACCTGGAGGATGTTGATACTGTATTACACCTGGAGGATGTTGATACTGTATTACACCTGGAGGATGTATTACACATGGAGGATGTTGATACTGTATTACACCTGGAGGATGTTGATACTGTATTACACCTGGAGGATGTTGATACTGTATTACACCTGGAGGATGTTGATACTGTATTACACCTGGAGGATGTATTACACATGGAGGATGTTGATACTGTATTACACCTGGAGGATGTTGATACTGTATTACACCTGGAGGATGTTGATACTGTATTACACCTGGAGGATGTTGATACTGTATTACACCTGGAGGATGTTGATACTGTATTACACATGGAGGATGTTGATACTGTATTACACATGGAGGATGTTGATACTGTATTACACATGGAGGATGTTGATACTGTATTACACCTGGAGGATGTTGATACTGTATTACACCTGGAGGATGTTGATACTGTATTACACCTGGAGGATGTTGATACTGTATTACACATGGAGGATGTTGATACTGTATTACACCTGGAGGATGTTGATACTGTATTACACCTGGAGGATGTTGATACTGTATTACACCTGGAGGATGTTGATACTGTATTACACCTGGAGGATGTTGATACTGTATTACACCTGGAGGATGTTGATACTGTATTACACCTGGATGATGTTGATACTGTATTACACATGGAGGATGTTGATACTGTTGGAGGATGTTGATACTGTATTACACCTGGAGGATGTTGATACTGTATTACACCTGGAGGATGTTGATACTGTATTACACCTGGAGGATGTTGATACTGTATTACACCTGGAGGATGTTGATACTGTATTACACCTGGATGATGTTGATACTGTATTACACATGGAGGATGTTGATACTGTATTACACCTGGAGGATGTTGATACTGTATTACACATGGAGGATGTTGATACTGTATTACACCTGGAGGATGTTGATACTGTATTACACCTGGAGGATGTTGATACTGTATTACACCTGGAGGATGTTGATACTGTATTACACCTGGAGGATGTTGATACTGTATTACACCTGGAGGATGTTGATACTGTATTACACCTGGAGGATGTATTACACATGGAGGATGTTGATACTGTATTACACCTGGAGGATGTTGATACTGTATTACACCTGGAGGATGTTGATACTGTATTACACCTGGAGGATGTTGATACTGTATTACACCTGGAGGATGTATTACACATGGAGGATGTTGATACTGTATTACACCTGGAGGATGTTGATACTGTATTACACCTGGAGGATGTTGATACTGTATTACACCTGGAGGATGTTGATACTGTATTACACCTGGAGGATGTTGATACTGTATTACACCTGGAGGATGTTGATACTGTATTACACATGGAGGATGTTGATACTGTATTACACATGGAGGATGTTGATACTGTATTACACCTGGAGGATGTTGATACTGTATTACACCTGGAGGATGTTGATACTGTATTACACCTGGAGGATGTTGATACTGTATTACACCTGGATGATGTTGATACTGTATTACACATGGAGGATGTTGATACTGTATTACACCTGGAGGATGTTGATACTGTATTACACATGGAGGATGTTGATACTGTTGGAGGATGTTGATACTGTATTACACCTGGAGGATGTTGATACTGTATTACACCTGGAGGATGTTGATACTGTATTACACATGGAGGATGTTGATACTGTATTACACCTGGAGGATGTTGATACTGTATTACACGTGGTCTACCTCTATAATAGTAGACCCATAGTGATATGTAAACCTCTATAATAGCAGGCCCATAGTGATATGTAAACCTCTCTAGTAGTAGACCTACATAGTGATATGTAAACCTCTATAATAGTAGACCTACATAGTGATATGTAAACCTCTCTAGTAGTAGACCCATAGTGATATGTAAACCTCTCTAGTAGTAGACCTACATAGTGATATGTAAACCTCTCTAGTAGTAGACCTACATAGTGATATGTAAACCTCTCTAGTAGTAGACCTACATAGTGATATGTAAACCTCTCTAATAGTAGACCTAGTAGTAGACCTACATAGTGATATGTAAACCTCTCTAGTAGTAGACCTACATAGTGATATGTAAACCTCTCTAGTAGTAGACCCATAGTGATATGTAAACCTCTCTAGTAGTAGACCTACATAGTGATATGTAAACCTCTCTAGTAGTAGACCTACATAGTGATATGTAAACCTCTCTAATAGTAGACCTAGTAGTAGACCTACATAGTGATATGTAAACCTCTCTAGTAGTAGACCTACATAGTGATATGTAAACCTCTCTAGTAGTAGACCCATAGTGATATGTAAACCTCTCTAGTAGTAGACCTACATAGTGATATGTAAACCTCTCTAGTAGTAGACCCATAGTGATATGTAAACCTCTCTAGTAGTAGACCTACATAGTGATATGTAAACCTCTCTAGTAGTAGACCTACATAGAGATATGTAGGAGACCCATAGAGATATTTAAACTTTCTGTAAGGTAGAAATGTCTAGCTTTGTGTAATTCAGAAATTACTACGTTTCTGCCCACTGAAGGTGTCTGTCTGAAAATGACTGTCATGTTAACTTGTTCAGATTCTTTACGGACAAGTGTATTATTATACTTTATTTAAAATGACAAGTCAGTTAAGAACAAATCCTTATTTTCAATGACAGTCTAGGAACAGTGGTTCTAACTGCCTTGTTCAGAGTGAGAACGACAGATTTGCTCCTTGTCAGCTCTGGGATCCGAACTTGCAACCCTTGCGGTTGCTAGCCCAACGCTCTAACCACTAGGCTACCCTGCCGCCCTATTGACATGCAGTGAGGCTTATACAAGTAAAACATTGTCCACTAGCAGTTGTATGGCAAAAAAAAATAACAAAAAAATTACACCAAAAAACTGCAAGACAAAAAAACACAACGTTTGTATAATTAGTCATGCTTACAGGATCTAGAAGTCGTGTAACCTTTTCAACTGGGTAGAAGAGAATCACAGAGGACAAGCGTGTTACAGTTACCGTGACAATGAGGAGAGGATGATTACCTCTCGCCCCCGTGGCTGCGCTGCAAAGTCAATCTTGAAACGTCAGGTATCCATGTTGGACTCAGTGAGTCCGGAGACATCTCTCTCTCTCTCTCTCTCTCTCTCTCTCTCTCTCTCTCTCTCTACTGGAGAAAACAGATTAATCAAATGTACAGCGTAACAGTACGGTGAGAAGGATTAGTAATACAACTGCCGAAGAAGAAGAAGAAGAAGAAGAAGAAGAAGAAGAAAGATGTAGTGCTGGAGGGAAAACAACTTGAAACGTCTGCAAAACGTCTGCAAAACGTCTGCAAAACGTCTGCCAAACGACTGCAAAACGTCTGCAAAACGTCTGCCAAACGACTGCAAAACGTCTGCAAAACGTCTGCCAAACGACTGCAAAACGTCTGCAAAACGTCTGCAAAACGTCTGCAAAACGTCTGCAAAACGTCTGCAAAACGTCTGCAAAACGTATGCAAAACGTCTGCAAAACGTCTGCCAAACGACTGCAAAACGTCTGCAAAACGTCTGCAAAACGTATGCAAAACGTCTGCAAAACGTCTGCAAAACGTCTGCAAAACGTCTGCCAAACGACTGCAAAACGTCTGCAAAACGTCTGCAAAACGTCTGCCAAACGTCTGCAAAACGTATGCAAAACGTCTGCCAAACGACTGCAAAACGTCTGCAAAACGTCTGCAAAACGTCTGCCAAACGACTGCAAAACGTCTGCAAAACGTCTGCAAAACGTATGCAAAACGTCTGCAAAACGTCTGCCAAACGACTGCAAAACGTCTGCAAAACGTCTGCAAAACGTATGCAAAACGTCTGCAAAACGTCTGCAAAACGTCTGCAAAACGTCTGCCAAACGACTGCAAAACGTCTGCAAAACGTCTGCAAAACGTCTGCCAAACGTCTGCAAAACGTCTGCAAAACGTCTGCAAAACGTCTGCAAAATCAGCCGTACAAGTACAAGAGTCGCTGAATCCAGAGGCACTTTAACACCTGGCTTTGATTGAAGACGATCGAGATTGAACTTGGCCTGATGGTTAAACACTCAAGCAAGCTGTTGAAGGTGCTGAATCAATGAACGAACCAATGAGTGAGTCAATAGACTAGTAGTAGGAAGCCACACTGCAACCATATTATTAATAGAATGGCCAGTAATGTTCGTTCTAGACCTACCTATTTCTATGACCGCAACCATCTGCTTACAATGAAGACTCACACTGTGACAAAAAGAGCTGTTATATATATATTATTATATATTATATATATATATATATATATATTATATATTATATATATTATATAATATATATATATATATTATATATATTACGGGCCTGCATGTTATAATAATGCAATGTTAGGTGAAAAGACGAAAGTTCATTCATCTGTAGCTGTGGTTCTCAAACGTTTTTGGTTACTGTACCACCAAGTACATTTTGCTCTGCCTGGAGTACCCCTGAAGGACCCCCACCTGAAGAACCCCCTCATGAAACTCCCCGTCCTGAAGAATCCCCTCCTGAAGGACACCAAACTGAAGAACCCCCTCATGAACCCCCTCATGAAACTCCCCCTCCTGAAGAATCCCCTCCTGAAGGACACCCCCCTGAAGAACCCCCTCATGTACCCCCTCATGAAACTCCCCCTCCTGAAGAATCCCCTCATGAACCCCTTCATGAAACTCCCCCTCCTGAAGAACCCCCTCATGAAACTCCCCCTCCTGAAGGACACCCTCATGAAGAACCCCCTCATGAAGAATCCCCTCCTGAAGGACACCCTCCTGAAGAACCCCCTCCTGAAGAATCCCCTCCTGAAGGACACCCTCCTGAAGAACACCCTCCTGAAGGACACCCTCCTGAAGAACCCCCTCCTGAAGGTCACCATCCCGAAGAACCCCCTCCTGAAGGACACCCCCCTGAAGCACCCCCCCCCCCCCTGAAGAACCCCCTCCTGAAGGTCACCATCCTGAAGAACCCCCTCCTGAAGAACCCCCTCTTGAAGGACACCATCCTGAAGAACCACCTCCTGAAGAACCCCCTCCTGAAGGACACCCTTCTGAAGCACCCCCTCCTGAAGAACCCCCTCCTGAAGAACCCCCTCCTGAAGGACATCCTCCTCATGTGCTTCTAGGTAGTCGAGAACCCCTGATGTATAGTAGCTATGTACTCAACACTGTACACATTGCCTTTCGGTAGTAGATAGGAGGATGTGGGGATGAGAGCGGAGCGGAGTGAGAAGCTGTTCGTTCTGACAGTGCTGACCGTGTCAGGTAAGTCAAGGAGATAGTAGTAATATGATCAGACATGTAAAAAGGCTAGGCCTTGCCACTCCTCATGTGTTATTTATAGAGGTATGCCATTACTGAGCAGTGCTGCATGTAGAGGGGATGAGGGATATGGGGGGATGGGCAGGGGGGGGCGTTTTAGCTGAGTGAGAGAGACAGCTAGACGGGTCAATGATGAAAAAAGGTTCTCAAAAGTGATTTTAAAAAATAAATTAAAAAGGTAAATATTTAAAGTGTGAAACACTTTTTCTGTTCCCTTGAGTATTACCTACGCACATTCTGGGTTTGTTGCAATAAATTATTGTTAAAAATCAGATTTTGTTTTTATAAGATTGTTAAATTTACCTTTTAAAATAAACGTTTTTTGGTATGACCATGAATGTTTTGGAAATTATTTGTTTTCGGAGCATTATTTATAGAAAATAATAGTAAAATAGGAATATATATATGTTATATATACAGTATATATATATATTTCAGATATTCAACCTCTAGTATTGGACTGGCAGTGTTGGATGGTGTTGTAGGACTGGCGGTGTTGGATGGTGTTGTAGGACTGGCGGTGTTGGACTGGCGGTGTTGGATGGTGTTGTAGGACTGGCGGTGTTGGATGGTGTTGTAGGACTGGCGGTGTTGGACTGGCGGTGTTGGATGGTGTTGTAGGACTGGCGGTGTTGGATGGTGTTGTAGGACTGGCGGTGTTGGACTGGCGGTGTTGGATGGTTTTGTAGGACTGGCGGTGTTGGATGGTGTTGTAGGACTGGCGGTGTTGGACTGGCGGTGTTGGATAGTGTTGTAGGACTGGCGGTGTTGGATGGTGTTGTAGGACTGGCGGTGTTGGATGGTGTTGTAGGACTGGCGGTGTTGGATAGTGTTGTAGGACTGGCGGTGTTGGATTATGTTGTTGGACTGGCGGTGTTGGATGGTGTTGTAGGACTGGCGGTGTTGGATAGTGTTGTAGGACTGGCGGTGTTGGATAGTGTTGTAGGACTGGCGGTGTTGGATAGTGTTGTAGGACTGGCGGTGTTGGATAGTGTTGTAGGACTGGCGGTGTTGGATGGTGTTGTAGGACTGGCGGTGTTGGATGGTGTTGTAGGACTGGCGGTGTTGGATGGTGTTGTTGGACTGGCGGTGTTGGATGGTGTTGTAGGACTGGCGGTGTTGGATAGTGTTGTAGGACTGGCGGTGTTGGATGGTGTTGTAGGACTGGCGGTGTTGGATGGTGTTGTAGGACTGGCGGTGTTGGATTATGTTGTTGGACTGGCGGTGTTGGATGGTGTTGTAGGACTGGCGGTGTTGGATTATGTTGTTGGACTGGCGGTGTTGGATGGTGTTGTAGGACTGGCGGTGTTGGATGGTGTTGTAGGACTGGCGGTGTTGGACTGGCGGTGTTGGATAGTGTTGTAGGACTGGCGGTGTTGGATAGTGTTGTAGGACTGGCAGTGTTGGATAGTGTTGTAGGACTGGCGGTGTTGGATGGTGTTGTAGGACTGGCGGTGTTGGACTGGCGGTGTTGGATGGTGTTGTAGGACTGGCGGTGTTGGATGGTGTTGTAGGACTGGCGGTGTTGGATGGTGTTGTAGGACTGGCAGTGTTGGATGGTGTTGTAGGACTGGCGGTGTTGGATTATGTTGTTGGACTGACGGTGTTGGATGGTGTTGTAGGACTGGCGGTGTTGGATTATGTTGTTGGACTGGCAGTGTTGGATGGTGTTGTAGGACTGGCGGTGTTGGATGGTGTTGTAGGACTGGCGGTGTTGGACTGGCGGTGTTGGATGGTGTTGTTGGACTGGCGGTGTTGGATGGTGTTGTAGGACTGGCGGTGTTGGATGGTGTTGTAGGACTGGCGGTGTTGGATGGTGTTGTTGGACTGGCGGTGTTGGATGGTGTTGTTGGACTGGCTTCACTCTGATGTGCACCCAACACTTGTATTGATACAAAAACAAACTAGAAAAAGTACATTAACAAAATAAAATGTGTGTACTTGCTAGCTTGTCTTGAAGTATTTATGGTTGACCGCATAGCCAGAACATGTGAAAGTTGGTTTGGTGCTTTGGCTTGAACAGTTCTTTTTTATTGACATTTAAATAGTTATAGTTTATTACATTTTGAAAATGTTGAAGTTGATTTAATGTTTGGAGTTGAAATGGCCTAAGAGCAGTGGCATTTGACATGTCTACCACCATGGTCTTATGATGAACATTGAATCATAAAGCTCTCGTTGGGCTCCCAAGTGGCGCAGCTGTCTGAGGCACTGCATCTCAGTGCTAGAGGCATCACTACAGACCCTGGTTAGATCCCGGACTGTATCACAACCAGTTGTGATCGGGAGTACCATAGGGCGCCGCACAATTGGCCCAGCGTCGTCCCCGGTTAGGGGAGGGTTTGTCCTAGGGTAGGCCGTCATTGTAAAATAAGAAATTGTTCTTAACTGACTTGCACTTAAAGGTGCCATAAAATGACAACACATATATATTATGTACCTGTGTTGTCATTTAAATCTATAGAAATTGAAATGCATTGGGTTTTATTAAGCAAATATGATTACAGTTCAAAAAGTACTAATATTAACAAGCGTTTGACAACAATCTGCGTTGAGTCTGTACCATTCAATGTTGGTTTGGTGTTTGTTGCTTTAACGGTTCAAGACCAGTGGAAAATCCCCAAAAACTGCATTTCTGGGGACTCCTGTAACGGTTTTCTTGACTTGACGGAGAGGCGGACCAAAGCGCAGTGTGGTTATTTTGACTCATGTTTAATAAAGCACTTCACATGAACAAACTAACAAGAACAAGAACAAGAACAAGAAACGTGAAAACCCAAAACAGTCCTATCTGGTGCAAACACAGAGACAAGAACAATCACCCACAAACGCACAGTGAAACCCAGGCTACCTAAGTATGATTCTCAGTCAGAGACAACTAATGACACCTGCCTCTGATTGAGAACCATACTAGGCCGAAACATAGAAATACCCCAAATCATAGAAAAACAAACATAGACTGCCCACCCCAACTCACGCCCTGAACATACTAAATAACGACAAAACGAAGGAAATAAAGGTCAGAACGTGACAGTACCCCCCCCCCCCCCCCAAAGGTGCGGACTCCGGCCGCAAAACCTTAACCTATAGGGGAGGGTCTGGGTGGCGGCCCCTGGCTGACTGGCGGCACTGGCGGCCCCTGGCTGACTGGCGGCCCCTGGCTGACTGGCGGCCCCTGGCTGACTGGCGGCACTGGCGGCCCCTGGCTGACTGGCGGCCCCTGGCTGACTGGCGGCCCCTGGCTGACTGGCGGCACTGGCGGCCCCTGGCTGACTGGCGGCCCCTGGCTGACTGGCGGCCCCTGGCTGACTGGCGGCCCCTGGCTGACAGGCGGCACTGGCGGCCCCTGGCTGACAGGCGGCACTGGCGGCCCCTGGCTGACTGGCGGCCCCTGGCTGACTGGCGGCCCCTGGCTGACTGGCGGCACTGGCGGCCCCTGGCTGACTGGCGGCCCCTGGCTGACTGGCGGCCCCTGGCTGACTGGCGGCCCATGGCTGACTGGCGGCACTGGCGGCCCCTGGCTGACTGGCGGCCCCTGGCTGAATAAAGGTCAGAACGTGACAATTCCGAATGATCATTATGGTTTTTACCATATGTCTTGTTTCACATAAACATGTTTTACAGGTCACTATTTGTGCTCCCACATTAAAACTGACTTTGATTGCAAGTGTGTATCTTAAGTATTGAAATTAAATATAGAAGGTGTTTCAGATAATTCAAAATGTATATTGGTTTTCAGTGGTTTTACTGAATTATGAGAAAACATTTTTTTGGGGGGGGGGGGAACCTGACAGGGAGTGGAAATGTAAACTTATCAAACATTTACGAGAGACTTAATAATCTTCTTAACCAGAGGGTCTCTCACGTGCGTCTTCGTGACGTCACATCCTGTCACATGAGTATCGTCAGGTGATTTGATCCAAAATGGCGACTTAATGTCGTACCCCATATAGCAGTATAGTAGATTAGAACACAAAATAATGGCAGAATAAAGCTTTGGACCGTTTTGTGACGATTTAAGCTGTTTAACATGTATATGGGTTGAATTTGGGGCTCCTGAGTGGCACAGTGGACTGAGGCACTGCGTTTCGGTGCTAGAGGTGTCATTACAGACCCTGGTTCGATTCCAGGCTGTATCACAACCGGCCGTGATCGGGAGTCCCATAGGGTGGCGCACAATTGGCCCGACGTCGTCCGGGTTTAGGCCGGCGTAGGCAGCCATTGTAAATAAGAATATGTTCTTAACTGACTTGTCTCGTTAAATTGAGTTTCCAAAAAAATGTGGGCCTTCGGACGGTTGCCCTAGTGACCGTTTTAATTACATTTCCCTTTGAACTCTTTCAGGACTCAGTAAAAGAGAAAGGTCACATAACATTTGTTTATATTATAATTGTTTTCCCCTCATCAACCTACACACAATTCCCCGTAATGAGAAAGCGAAAACAGGTTTGCAAATTTATTAAGAATTAAAAACAGAAATACCTTATGTAAGTATTCAGAACCTTTGCTGTTAAACTCTAAATTGAACTCAGGGGCATCCTGTTTCCATTGATCATCCTTCAGATGTTTCTACAACTTGATTGGAGTCCACCTGTGGTAAATTCAATATAAACAAATGTTATGTGACCTTTCTCTTTGATCCAGACACTGTGTACACGTCACGTGATTGACCCAGACACTGTGTACACGTCACGTGATTGACCCAGACACTGTGTACACGTCACGTGATTGACCCAGACACTGTGTACACGTCACGTGATTGACCCAGACACTGTGTACACGTCACGTGATTGACCCAGACACTGTGTACACGTCACGTGATTGACCCAGACACTGTGTACACGTCACGTGATTGACCCAGACACTGTGTACACGTCACGTGATTGACCCAGACACTGTGTACACGTCACGTGATTGACCCAGACACTGTGTGCACGTCACGTGATTGACCCAGACACTGTGTACACGTCACGTGATTGACCCAGACACTGTGTACACGTCACGTGATTGACCCAGACACTGTGTACACGTCACGTGATTGACCCAGACACTGTAAACTAGACAGAGGCTGTGTGCAAAATGGAACCCCTATTTCTAATATAGTCCACTACCTTTTGACCAGGTGCCCACTTAGGGTGAACAGGGTGTCGTGTGCCATATCAGACGCAGACCTGCATGTGGGAGATATGCTTCTGGGGGCAGAGGTGTCACTGCAAGGCGTAGAGAGATGCGGTCAAGGAGACAGAGATCCTTCCTGTCCATGCGGATCCTTGTCTGAAACATTTCACCATGTGTGTTCCTATCCCTTTACCTTCCCAGTGACTCTTCTAAGGACACGTAGTAATTGAGGATGTTTCGCACAACAGCATAATATGTCTGGTGTGATTCATTTTGTTTATTTTGTTTATTTTATCTCCATCAGCTTTTTGCAGAAGCAGCTGTTAACTCTTTCTGGAGTCCACAACAACAACAACAACAACAACAACAACAACAACAACAACAATAAAAAACACTAAACACGACGAAGTAACAAAAGACTAATAGACAAGAACAGTCACACAAATGTAAAATACAACGATATACAGACAAGCGTATGATGAGTGTCATCATACAGTCGACCTCCAACCGCCATGCGGTCAACCATGGTGTGAGGCTGGCTGTTTTGTGTCTGCGAATGGTAACGGTGTAGTTTTTATCCCTTGACGGCAAAATGTTCATCTGTTCACCCTTCCTAGGTGCAACCTATCAGGTAAAGAGTTGAGACACAGAAGCATCATCCATGACACACTAATGCCCTTTTTACATACTACTGAGCCAAGCCCAGCTGTAAGCCTACTGCACTGTTCGTCCTGGTTACGCATTCACTGTAGTTGCTGAGCCTGGAACCATGCTGAAAAGGACAAGGTGAAAATAAAATATTCCAAGCCAGTAACTGGGCAGTTAGGGTCAGTGTGCAGGAATACCTGGTTCTACGGAGGCAGATCCCCTGTTCTCCAGTGATTCCTGGTTCTACGGCGGCAGATCCCCTGTTCTCCAGTGATTCCTGGTTCTACGGTGGCAGAGCCCCTGTTCTCCAGTGATTCCTGGTTCTACGGCGGCAGATCCCCTGTTCTCCAGTGATTCCTGGTTCTACGGCGGCAGATCCCCTGTTCTCCAGTGATTCCTGGTTCTACGGAGGCAGATCCCCTGTTCTCCAGTGATTCCTGGTTCTACGGAGGCAGATCCCCTGTTCTCCAGTGATTCCTGGTTCTACGGCGGCAGATCCCCTGTTCTCCAGTGATTCCTGGTTCTACGGAGGCAGATCCCCTGTGCTCCCAGTGATTCCTGGTTCTACGGAGGCAGATCCCCTGTGCTCCAGTGAAGCCTGGTTCTACGACAGCAGATCCCCTGTGCTTCAGTGATGGCTGGTTCCACGGCGGCAGAGCCATTGTGCTCCATCCTTTCCAGTGATGCCTGGTTCTAGGGTTAACGTGAAGCAGCTTCAGAGGGAAGGTTGAGAGGGTTCACTAGCTAGGAGAACCAAGTCATGAGAAAAAAGACCTGCTACTGCTTCTCCTCTGTTTCTGCAGAGAGAAGACAGCTCCACGTCTGCCATTTAAATCAATTCACCATAAAGTGCATCTCATTGTCCGAGAAACCTTGAAAGAGAATGCAAGCATTTCTTAGGCACATTTAGGCTCTCTCTCACAATTGTGCCGATTTATCAACAACAAAAAAATAAGTTTTGGTCTATTTCTGTCTCAGCAAAATTCACAGCCACGACTGTATCTTCTCGTCTGGTTATTACCCTGTAATGATCCTCTATTTTAGCTGATTCAATAGGAAGCAGTGATGCTCTGTTCTGAATCTTATTTCACCAAGAATGAAAACCAATTTTTATGGTATAATACAGTGTTCTCTGCTAATAACTGCATCGTAAATTCAGCATTTACATCATTTTCTATTACTGTAATTACTTTCTATTACTGTAATTACTTTCTATTACTGTAATTCCGAAAGGATGGTGTGATGATGATTTTGCTGTACTATGAAAATGAATGGAGAGAAGGATGAAGAAGGATCTGCTGTGCTGCAGTAGAGAGAGAGAGGGGAGAGGGGGAGAGGGAGAGAGAGAGAGGGAGAGAGAGAGAGAGAGAGGGAGAGAGGGGGGGAGAGGCAGAGGGAGAGAGAGAGGGGAGAGAGAGAGGGAGAGAGAGGGGGGAGAGAACACACTGCTGAGCGGTGCATTTTGTGCTGCCAGTGAGAGTGCGAAACAGGAGGAGGAGGAAGAGGTGGAGTAAGGGATAGAGGGAAAGAGAGGGAGAGAGAGGGGGAGAGAGAGAGAGAGAGAGAGAGTGCAATAAGAGGAGGCGGAGGAGGAAGCAGTAGAGCGCAAGAGGGAGGAGGAGTGGGGGATAAAGAAAGAGGGAGAGGGATAGAAAGGAGGGAGAGAGAGAGCAAACAATGTCATTCTGTTCAGGAGGCAATGCTGCAGTCAACTTTACGGCAGCGTGAAGGAAGCCTCACACACCATCAACTCCTCCAGCCGACAGCAGCATCAGTAGCAGCATCCCAGCTCCACTGAAGAGACTGAAGACAAGAAGAGAGAGTCAGTGAGTATGCAGAAGTTTCTCTATGTGTGTGATGATGCAGCTAGTTCTGTAGACTTCTCTTCATGGGCTGTGTGCTTGTATTTTAGACTCTTCTTATGGTGGCGGGGGGGCTCTATTCCTGTATTTACTACAAATGCCGATACCTAGATAGTCTTATTGTCCTCTCATGGTATTATTATGGTGTTGTCATTACTTGTCCTCAACTTACCTCTCGTTCTATAGCGTTCACTGTTAAAGGAACCTTACGGCTGATGTCTATTCCTGTCTGACCGTAGTAATAGAATGAGTGTCTGACTCAACGAGTCTGCGGTCACAGTCACAGGAAGCTCTAATAACATCGGTGACCCAGTCAGTTGTTGCACCAGCTAGCCAGTTAGTGGTCGGTTGTCACAGACACTGTACCTAGCGTTTGGCCGGTCGGCTGTCACAGACACTGTACCTAGCGTTTGGCCGGTCGGCTGTCACAGACACTGTGCACCAGGCGGTTACTGTAGTAGTCGGCTGTTACAGACTCAGTGCACCAAACGGTTACTATAGTAGTCGGCTGTCACAGACTCAGTGCACCAAACGGTTACTATAGTAGTCGGCTGTCACAGACTCAGTGCACCAAACGGTTACCATAGTAGTCGGCTGTCACAGAATCAGTGCACCAGGCGGTTACTATAGTAGTTGGCTGTCACAGTCACAGTGCACCAGGCGGTTACTATAGTAGTTGGCTGTCACAGACTCAGTGCACCAGGCGGTTACTATAGTAGTCGGCTGTCACAGACTCAGTGCACCAGGCGGTTACAATAGTACTCGGCTGTCACAGACTCAGTGCACCAAATGGTTACCATAGTAGTCGGCTGTCACAGACTCAGTGCACCAGGCGGTTACCATAGTAGTCGGCTGTCACAGACTCAGTGCACCAGGCGGTTACCATAGTAGTCGGCTGTCACAGACTCAGTGCACCAGGCGGGTAGTAGTGGACTGCGGCACCTCTGTTTAACACATGGCAGAGACAGGCCTGAGAGGCTTTAAATAGCAGGAGTGTGTCAGATATCAGGCAGTTGGTAGGGCCGTCTGTCGCAGGGTCTGACCGGGACGGGGCCAGCAATGAGGGGTGCTGCACTGCACTAAGTGATGAATCAAGAGATAGATAGAGATACACTATCCTGTTCTATTCTATTATGTTAGATTCTGTTCTATTATATTCTGTTATT
>NC_092162.1:70597161-70629661 GCF_045791955.1 Oncorhynchus clarkii lewisi
AATGGATTTATAAAATACATTTGAACGAGTCTTTCATAAGAAAGGCAAAGAACATGTATTCAGTAACAGGGTGAAGATCTCACCACTGCAGAAAGAGATCTCTGTCTGTTTTTACTGGGGGGGGGGGGGTTCTCTGTCTGTTTTTACTGAGGGGGGGGGGTTCTCTGTCTGTTTTTACTGAGGGGGGGGGGGGGTTCTCTGTCTGTTTTTACTGGGGGGGGGGGGGGGGTTCTCTGTCTGTTTTTACTGAGGGGGGGGTTCTCTGTCTGTTTTTACTGAGGGGGGGTTCTCTGTCTGTTTTTACTGAGGGGGGGTTCTCTGTCTGTTTTTACTGAGGGGGGGTTCTCTGTCTGTTTTTACTGAGGGGGGGGTTCTCTGTCTGTTTTTACTGAGGGGGGGGTTCTCTGTCTGTTTTTAATGAGGGGGGGGTTCTCTCTGTCTCTGTGTTTACCGAGGGGGGGTTCTCTGTCTGTTTTTACTGAGGGGGGGTTCTCTCTGTCTCTGTGTTTACCGAGGGGGGGTTCTCTGTCTGTTTTTACTGAGGGGGAGTTCTCTCTGTCTCTGTTTTTACTGGGGGGGGGGGGGGGGGGGGGGGGGGGTAGTATAATAGTATAATAACCTCTCTCGCTCTCTCTGTCTGTCTCTGTCTCTCTCTCTGTCTGTCTCTGTCTCTCTCTCTCTCTCTCTCTCTCTCTCTCTCTCTCTCTCTCTGCAGCTGCACTGACAGCAAGCAAATTGTCGCACTCACCTGTTGTTCTTTCCTTGCACCTCAACCCTCCTCGTCCTCCTACTCTCTAGTTTCCTTTTACTGTAGTCCCCCCCTCTGCCCCCCCATGTCCCTCCCTCTGTCCCCCCCTCTGTCCTCCCTCTCTCTCTCTCCCTCTCTCTCTCTTACACTCTCTCCCCCCTCTCTCCCCGCTCCCCACCCCTCTCTTCTGTTCTCTCTCTACTCTCTCTCCTCTTCTCTCAGGAGTCCCATTGCCCCTGCACAGTGCATCACAAGCATGCTGCTCTGCACCTGTGTATTTCTGGACCCCATTTCCCCCTACCCCCTGTGTAATTCTGGACCCCATTTCCCCCTACCCCCTGTGTAATTCTGGACTCATTTCCCCCTACCCCCTGTGTAATTCTGGACCCCATTTCCCCCTACCCCCTGTGTAATTCTGGACCCCATTTCCCCCTACCCCCTGTGTAATTCTGGACCCCATTTCCCCCTACCCCCTGTGTAATTCTGGACCCCATTTCCCCCTACCCCCTGTGTAATTCTGGACCCCATTTCCCCCTACCCCCTGTGTAATTCTGGACCCCATTTCCCCCTACCCCCTGTGTAATTCTGGACCCCATTTCCCCCTACCCCCTGTGTAATTCTGGACCCCATTTCCCCCTACCCCCTGTGTAATTCTGGACCCCATTTCCCCCTACCCCCTGTGTAATTCTGGACCCCGTTCCCCCTACCCCCTGTGTAATTCTGGACCCCATTTTCCCCTACCCCCTGTGTAATTCTGGACCCCGTTCCCCCTACCCCCTGTGTAATTCTGGACCCCGTTCCCCCCTACCCCCTGTGTAATTCTGGACCCCATTTCCCCCTACCCCCTGTGTAATTCTGGACCCCATTTCCCCCTACCCCCTGTGTAATTCTGGACCCCATTTTCCCCTACCCCCTGTGTAATTCTGGACCCCGTTCCCCCTACCCCCTGTGTAATTCTGGACCCCATTTCCCCCTACCCCCTGTCTAATTCTGGACCCCATTTCCCCCTACCCTCTGTGTAATTCTGGACCCCGTTCCCCCCTACCCCCTGTGTAATTCTGGACCCCATTTCCCCCTACCCCCTCCTCCTCAAACAGTATGCAGCAGCAGAGTAGAGCACATGTTCTGTTCCACTATCACCACCCTCCATCATCCCTGAGCAATTTACCTGAGTGGGGGAAAAGAGGGGGAGCCGGTGTGTGTGTGTGTGTGTGTGTGTGTGTGTGTGTGTGTGTGTGTGTGTGTGTGTGTGTGTGTGTGTGTGAGCCAGCAGAACAGCAGAGCAGAGAACAGCACAGCGGCAGTCCTGCAGCAGTGTCCTGCAGCAGTGTAAACAGTTAGCTCTGTCAGCTCAGTTCCTGAATTCTGCAGTGCAGGTTGGGCTATCGTGCCAGCAGGCAGGCACACTCTAGTCAGCAGTCACGCGGTGCAGACAGAGAGAGAGACAGAGGGAGAGAGGGAGAGGGAGAGAGAGAGAGAGAGAGAGAGAGAGAGAGAGAGAGAGAGAGAGAGAGAGACAGAGAGAGACAGAGAGAGAGACAGAGAGAGAGAGAGAGAGAGAGAGAGAGAGACAGAGAGAGAGACAGAGAGATAGAGAGAGGCAGCTACCGGCCGGCTTTGGGCTGTCTGTGTATGGACTGGTGGTGAGGGAGCTGGGGAAAGGATGAGGAGCAGGGAGCAGGGAGCAGGGCAGATAGGGGGAGATGGAGGAGGAAAGCTGGGACGCAGCAGTGTACGACCATTCATTTACCAGATCAGCTGCCTGCATGGTTGTCCTCCTCTCCTCTCCTCTCCTCTCCTCTCCTCTCCTCTCCTCTCCTCTCCTCTCCTCTCCTCTCCTCTCCTCTCCTCTCCTCTCCTCTCCTCTCCTCTCCTCTCTTCTCTTCTCCTCTCATCCCTCTCCCTCTCCTCTCCTCCTAATGGTGCATTGTCCCATTCAGGCGCTAGCTACACTTCCCGATGATGTAATCAATGCAGCAAGCTTTGAACTGGCTGGGGTAAGGATTCCTTCTACCTCCTCTCTCCCCCACTGACATTTTACCCTCTGAGAGGGAGGGCTAGATGTGGGGCCAGTAGGGCCTCGTTCAACGTTTGTGCCCGGAAATAAACGTGTTGAAGCCGTACTAGGATGATGAGGTTGTAACAGTGGTTAGAATATATATATTTTTAAATCGTTTAAGCGTTTTTTTTTTTTTGTAATTCTTGTTTAGGTTATAAATGAAGAAATATAACTAGGACATTTCCAACACAGAAAAATCACCAGAGAGTTTCTAGTAAGTTACATGAATGATTAAACCATCTCCGATTTGATAAAATAAGATCATTTTTCAGTCACAACCCTGTATCATCCTCCTAGCCCTGCTTTAGCACAGTCAGCAGGAATATACAGCTGATTTATACTACCACTAGCTTTCTACAGAGCGATCGCTGAGCTACGCTGGAGGGTACAAGGGTGTAATGTGGTGTACTTTAAAACATGATGCATTTACATTATAAAACCACCTCGGATTTTATATGAAGAAAAAAAAAACCACTTCATCAACGATATCGTGCACAGTTAATATTTAATGGAACCACAGTCATAAGTATTCAGCTGATCATTCTATTTCATATCTTCTGACTGGAAAGAGGTGTAAGGTGCCCTATTCCCTATATAGTGAACTACACAGGATGTGGTTTGGGACCCTTTCCCCTATATAGTGAACTACACAGGATGTGGTTTGGGACCCTATCCCCTATATAGTGAACTACACAGGATGTGGTTTGGGACCCTTTCCCCTATATAGTGAACTACACAGGATGTGGTTTGGGACCCTATCCCCTATATAGTGAACTACACAGGATGTGGTTTGGGACCCTTTCCCCTATATAGTGAACTACACAGGATGTGGTTTGGGACCCTATCCCCTATATAGTGAACTACACAGGATGTGGTTTGGGACCCTTTCCCCTATATAGTGAACTACACAGGATGTGGTTTGGGACCCTTTCCCCTATATAGTGAACTACACAGGATGTGGTTTGGGACCCTTTCCCCTATATAGTGAACTACACAGGATGTGGTTTGGGACCCTTTCCCCTATATAGTGAACTACACAGGGTGTGGTTTGGGACCCTATTCCCTATATAGTGAACTACACAGGATGTGGTTTGGGACCCTATTCCCTATATAGTGAACTACACAGGGTGTGGTTTGGGACCCTAATCCCTATATAGTGAACTACACAGGGTGTGGTTTGGGACCCTAATCCCTATATAGTGAACTACACAGGGTGTGGTTTGGGACCCTAATCCCTATATAGTGAACTACACAGGGTGTGGTTTGGGACCCTATTCCCTATATAGTGAACTACACAGGATGTGGTTTGGGACCCTATTCCCTATATAGTGCACTACACAGGGTGTGGTTTGGGACCCTAATCCCTATATAGTGCACTACAAAGGGTGTGGTTTGGGACCCTATTCCCTATATAGTGCACTACACATGGTGTGGTTTGGGACCCTATTCCCAGTATAGTGCACTACACAGAGAATAGTGTGCCGTTTGGGAGCAGTTCCACTCTGAGCTATACAGGAGGGTACAGTGAGGTCGTCACTGCTCTAGTGGAAGAATTCTGAATTCTGGTGCAGCAGAAACCAGCTCTGCAAAACTGCTGCCTGCCTGCTACAGTGTTACAGTGTCACAGTGCTACAG
The DNA here is from genome assembly GCF_045791955.1 of Oncorhynchus clarkii lewisi. Lineage (NCBI taxonomy): Eukaryota > Metazoa > Chordata > Actinopteri > Salmoniformes > Salmonidae > Oncorhynchus > Oncorhynchus clarkii. The sequence continues at coordinate 70,601,604 of NC_092162.1, forward strand.
TGCTACAGTGTCACAGTGCTACAGTGTTACAGTACTGCAGTGTTACAGTGTTACAGTGTCACAGTGCTACAGTGTCACAGTGCTACAGTGTTACAGTACTGCAGTGTTACAGTGCTACAGTGTCACAGTGCTACAGTGTTACAGTGCTACAGTGTTACAGTGCTACAGTGTTACAGTGTTGCAGTGTTGCAGTGCTACAGTGCTACAGTTTTACAGTGTTACAGTGCTACAGTACTGCAGTGTTACAGTGTTACAGTGTCACAGTGCTACAGTGTTACAGTGCTACAGTGTTACAGTACTGCAGTGTTACAGTGCTACAGTGTTACAGTGCTACAGTGTCACAGTGCTACAGTGTTACAGTGTTACAGTGCTACAGTACTGCAGTGTTACAGTGTTACAGTGTTACAGTGCTACAGTGTTACAGTGCTACAGTACTGCAGTGTTACAGTGCTACAGTGTTACAGTGTTACAGTGTTACAGTGCTACAGTACTGCAGTGTTACAGTGCTACAGTGTTACAGTGTTACAGTGCTACAGTGTTACAGTGCTACAGTGTTACAGTACTGCAGTGTTACAGTGCTACAGTACTGCAGTGTTACAGTGTTACAGTGTTACAGTGTTACAGTGCTACAGTACTGCAGTGTTACAGTGTTACAGTGTTACAGTGTTACAGTGCTACAGTACTGCAGTGTTACAGTGCTACAGTACTGCAGTGTTACAGTGTTACAGTGTTACAGTGCTACAGTACTGCAGTGTTACAGTGTTACAGTGTTACAGTGTTACAGTGCTACAGTACTGCAGTGTTACAGTGTTACAGTGTTACAGTGTTACAGTGCTACAGTACTGCAGCGTTACATTGCTACAGTGTTACAGTGTTACAGTGTTACAGTGCTACAGTACTGCAGTACTGCAGTGTTACAGTGTTACAGTGTTACAGTGCTACAGTGTTACAGTGCTACAGTGTTACAGTGCTACAGTGTTACAGTGCTACAGTACTGCAGTACTGCAGTGTTACAGTGTTACAGTGTTACAGTGCTACAGTGTTACAGTGTTACAGTGCTACAGTGCTATACTGTAGTGTTACAGTGTTACAGTGTCACAGTGCTACAGTGTTACAGTGCTACAGTGTTACAGTACTGCAGTGTTACAGTGCTACAGTGTTACAGTGCTACAGTGTCACAGTGCTACAGTGTTACAGTGTTACAGTGCTACAGTACTGCAGTGTTACAGTGTTACAGTGTTACAGTGCTACAGTGTTACAGTGCTACAGTGTCACAGTGTTACAGTGCTACAGTGTTACAGTGTTACAGTGCTACAGTACTGCAGTGTTACAGTGCTACAGTGTTACAGTGTTACAGTGCTACAGTGTTACAGTGCTACAGTGTTACAGTACTGCAGTGTTACAGTGCTACAGTACTGCAGTGTTACAGTGTTACAGTGTTACAGTGTTACAGTGCTACAGTACTGCAGTGTTACAGTGTTACAGTGTTACAGTGTTACAGTGCTACAGTACTGCAGTGTTACAGTGCTACAGTACTGCAGTGTTACAGTGTTACAGTGTTACAGTGTTACAGTGCTACAGTACTGCAGTGTTACAGTGTTACAGTGTTACAGTGTTACAGTGCTACAGTACTGCAGTGTTACAGTGTTACAGTGTTACAGTGTTACAGTGCTACAGTACTGCAGCGTTACATTGCTACAGTGTTACAGTGTTACAGTGTTACAGTGCTACAGTACTGCAGTACTGCAGTGTTACAGTGTTACAGTGTTACAGTGCTACAGTGTTACAGTGCTACAGTGTTACAGTGCTACAGTGTTACAGTGCTACAGTACTGCAGTACTGCAGTGTTACAGTGTTACAGTGTTACAGTGCTACAGTGTTACAGTGTTACAGTGCTACAGTGCTATACTGTAGTGTTACAGTGTTACAGTGATATACTGTAGTGTAGAGGTAGCAGTGCTATCGCTGTCTGTACTGCAGCAGAGAGAAACCAGCTCAGCAAAACTGCACTATAGCAGGCAACAGCACCGCCGGTCTCTCTCTGCTGCTGGTGCTGCTGCCATTACAGCAACGTTTCAGTGTGTCCTGTCAGAGACTGTACTTGCAGTACTGTACCTTACTGGAGCCCCCTCTCTGACACAATCTATCTCTCTCTCTACTGCAGAGCAGTGCTGGGACACACACACACAGAGACAGCGCGAGAAAGAGAGAGAGAGATTACCTTATCAATAAAATAGCAGTCACCTCAGTCCTCTACTGTATAGCCCAGAACACACACACACACCATATGGCTGTGGGCGACTTTCTCTCTGTCTCTGTCTCTGTCTCTGTCTCTGTCTCTGTCTCTTTCTCTGTCTCTGTCTCTTTCTCTCTCTCTCTCTCTCTCTCTCTCTCTCTCTCTCTCTCTCTCTCTCTCTCTCTCAGCAAGGCTGCAATATTCCTAATTAACAGGAAAGGATCAATTTCACACGTCCTTTATAATCGTGTTTAATATTTGGAAGCCTTCCATCTTCCTCTGGAGGCAGTTCTCGATACATTTCCTAAGAAATAAAATGAGAAAAGAAAATAAGAAACCCCTAACCCCCTGTTCTTGCTAGTATCACTGCTCTTTAATAAGCTCTACGTATCGGCCTCAAGGCCTTCCTCAGAGCTGTTTATTACTTCAGAAAAATACGATTTCCTGTTTTAACCATATGAACAGCTGCTGTTGGTAATTCACGTAGGCATGTTGGTAACTGTAAGTAGCCTTTTTTACCTTGTCAGCTCGTGGGATTTGATCCAGCGACCATTCGGTTACTAGCCCAACGCTCGAACCGCTAGGCTCCCCTGCCGCCCAAAACGGAAGCCTCACGAATATTTAAACAAGATTATGAAAGTCGTTAAAGTCCGTCATCAGCAGATTTGTAACTACAGAGTAGGTTGTCTCCTACACAGTGACCTAGAGAAGACTACAGAGTAGATGTCTCCTACACAGTGACCTAGAGAAGACTACAGAGTAGGTTGTCTCCTACACAGTGACCTAGAGAAGACTACAGAGTAGATGTCTCCTACACAGTGACCTAGAGAAGACTACAGAGTAGGTTGTCTCCTACACAGTGACCTAGAGAAGACTACAGAGTAGGTTGTCTCCTACACAGTGACCTAGAGAAGACTACAGAGTAGATGTCTCCTACACAGTGACCTAGAGAAGACTACAGAGTAGGTTGTCTCCTACACAGTGACCTAGAGAAGACTACAGAGTAGATGTCTCCTACACAGTGACCTAGAGAAGACTACAGAGTAGGTTGTCTCCTACACAGTGACCTAGAGAAGACTACAGAGTAGATGTCTCCTACACAGTGACCTAGAGAAGACTACAGAGTAGGTTGTCTCCTACACAGTGACCTAGAGAAGACTACAGAGTAGGTTGTCTCCTACACAGTGACCTAGAGAAGACTACAGAGTAGATGTCTCCTACACAGTGACCTAGAGAAGACTACAGAGTAGGTTGTCTCCTACACAGTGACCTAGAGAAGACTACAGAGTAGGTGTCTCCTACACAGTGACCTAGAGAAGACTACAGAGTAGATGTCTCCTACACAGTGACCTAGAGAAGACTACAGAGTAGATGTCTCCTACACAGTGACCTAGAGAAGACTACGGAGTAAGTTGTCTCCTACACAGTGACCTAGAGAAGACTACAGAGTAGATGTCTCCTACACAGTGACCTAGAGAAGACTACAGAGTAGGTTGTCTCCTACACAGTGACCTAGAGAAGACTACAGAGTAGGTTGTCTCCTACACAGTGACCTAGAGAAGACTACAGAGTAGGTGTCTCCTACACAGTGACCTAGAGAAGACTACAGAGTAGGTTGTCTCCTACACAGTGACCTAGAGAAGACTACAGAGTAGATGTCTCCTACACAGTGACCTAGAGAAGACTACAGAGTAGGTTGTCTCCTACACAGTGACCTAGAGAAGACTACAGAGTAGGTGTCTCCTACACAGTGACCTAGAGAAGACTACAGAGTAGATGTCTCCTACACAGTGACCTAGAGAAGACTACAGAGTAGGTTGTCTCCTACACAGTGACCTAGAGAAGACTACAGAGTAGGTGTCTCCTACACAGTGAGGACTACAGAGTAGATGTCTCCTACACAGTGACCTAGAGAAGACTACAGAGTAGGTTGTCTCCTACACAGTGACCTAGAGAAGACTACAGAGTAGGTGTCTCCTACACAGTGAGGACTACAGAGTAGATGTCTCCTACACAGTGACCTATAGTCATGCAGTTTGCACTAAATAGATTCTACCGCTATTCCATATTTTTTTGCCAAACAATCTATAATTGCTGTAGCTACTGGTCGTCGAAGATAGCCTACAGTGTGCATGTTTTTCTGGGAACGTAAGAGCTGAACCAGCTGCTCCGAAAAGTACTGTAGACGTATATCCTATGCCGTGAGTGACCTCCACTGCAGTCATTCCACTAGATGGTGCAAAACTAAGAGAAAAGGAGAAATGAAAGTGAAAACTATCTGAAGTAAATCAACGTTATGATCTAACGATACATCATACATTTATAACACAATATACATGTCAATACACATGTCAGCTAAGAAGCTCCTTCCAGAGTTGTTATTTCAGGATGTTTCCTTCGACTGATGTAGTTTCTTTATGTGTGTGTCTATATTTGTGATATGCTGCACGCTGTTTTATAACCATATGGTATAAACCCATGCATCCTGAGTCATGTTCCCCCCCCCCCCACTGTTTTCCCCCTCTCCGCTCCTCCCCCCCTCCTCCCATGTGGCTTGTGTGAATAGATTCTCTCAGATGGGGGCTGCCTGGGCTGAAACTGAGTCGTGCAAGCTGGAACGTGCCTTGACTTGTACCGGCTTGCCAGGCTGAGGAAGGAGAGAGCCTTTGTGCCCTGTGGTCAACAGTTTCACACTGACCTGTGTGAAGTGACCCTCAGAGAGAGAGAAATCAGACCAGCAGGGTGGCTCTCAACACTAGCAGTTGACTGGACCAGAACAGGACCCTGGATGTTCAGCTGTACCCAGTCTATACTCTGACCTCAGTCATAACACTGTTTTACTGGTAAGTGTGCTGTTTAACAGTCATTCTCCTGAATGGATTTTATTTTAGACTTGCCATTCTGTACGGTACCATCTACTGTTTGTCTCTCAAATAACTGGTTGGCTTTTACTTCTACACGATTGAAAAGAGAGGTGAAAGGGATTCTTGTACAACAATAGTTTGATTTGTTTGTTACACATTTCTGTCCCTTTTTGTATGGTAATCTGCTGTTCCACAGGAATGTAGCTATAGTGCAGCGCATTGACTTTTTCTCACATTTTGTCACGTTACAGCCTTATTCTAAAATGGATTCAATATGTTTTACTCTTCTCAATCTACACACAATACCCCATAATGACATCACAATACTCCATAATGACGTCACAATACCACATAATGACATCACAATACCCCATAATGACATCACAATACCCTATAATGACATCACAATACCCCACAATGACGTCACAATACCCCATAATGACATCACAATACCCCATAATGACATCACAATACTCCATAATGACATCACAATACTCCATAATGACATCACAATACCCCATAATGCCATCACAATACCCCATAATGACATCACAATACCCCATAATGACATCACAATACCCCATAATGACAAAAGGAAAACAAGTTTTTAGACATGATTGCAATTTTATTACAAATAAAAAACTGAAATTATTTATTTATCATTATACTTATTTACATAAGTAGTCAGACCCTTTGCTATGAGACTTAAAATTGAGTTCAGGTGATCCTGTTTCCATTGATCATCCTTGAGATGTTTCTTCAACTTGATTGGAGTCCACCTGTGGTAAATTCAATTGATTGGACATGATTTGGAAAGGCACACACCTTTCTATATAAGGTCCCACAGTTGACAGTGCATGTCAGAATGTCAGAAATGAGGTTTGGAATCACCAAGACTCTTCCTAGATCTGGCCGCCCGGTCAAACTGAAGGGCGTTGGTCAGGGAGGTGACCAAGAACCTGATGGTCACTCTGACAGAGCTCCAGAGTTCCTCTGTGGAGATGGGAGAACCTTCCAGAAGGACCACCATCTCTGCAGTACTCCACCAATCATAATTAATGGTAGTCTACTGTTCTACTGGAAGGCACATCATTTTCCATTAAATACCGTAGGTACCTTCCAGTGGAAAGTAGCTCATGTATTTTCTAAATTGAACCTAACTAGGCAAATCAGTTAAGAGCAAATTCTTATTTACGCTGACGGCCTACCAGGGAACAGTGGGTTAACTGCCTTGTTCAGAGGCAAAAAGACAGATTTTTACCTTGTCAGCTCAGTGATTCAATCCAGGTTCTGGCCCAACGCTCTAACCACTAGGCTACCTACCGCCCCGAAATTATGCCCTTATGCCGTGACCCAGACTTGAACCGGGGTTGCTGCGGCCACAACGCAGAGTATTAACCACTATTCGATCACGGCGAGCTACCAGTGGTATTATTGTCCTTGTAGAATTTGACCAGGTAATATCTCAGTAGAGGTTGTATTTATCCTATAGAAGTGTGACACCACATGTGTACAGCGAGTTAACAATACCACACTAACACCCTCTGGGCTTCCATCTATGGCTCAGCTTAAACACACACACACACACACACACACACACACACACACACACACACACACACACACACACACACACACACACACACACACACACACACACACTATTGTCTGTTGGCGAAGGGGAAGTTTGTGGATGACAGAACGAAGGAGCAAAAATACTAAAGAATCAACGGTACTTTCCCCCCCCTCTGCTCCTCTACCTAGCTCTAGGGGATCCCCCCCCCCCCACAGTGAAACCGTCGTCATTCTCTACAACCTATCAACTACCTGGACCCCAGTGGAGGCTGGTGGGAGGAGCTATACGAGGACGGGCTCATTGGAATGGCTGGAATGGAATTAATGGAATGGTATCAAACACATCAAACCTATGGAAACCACATGTGTGACTCTGTTTTATTTATTCCATTCCTGGACATTACAATGAGCCCGTCCTCCTATAGCTCCTCCCACCAGCCTCCACTGCTGGGCACAGAGGAACCACCATGCCTATCGAGGTGGGACCAGACAGACACTGGGTAAGAGAGACACTATAAATTGTTCTATTTGTTGTGTGTTTGTGTCGATATAATGAAGAGTGATCTTCCCCTTTGATGTAGGAACAGGAAAAAAAAAACACACATCTACAGACGGAATATACAGGAAGTCCTGCAATAACCAACGACAGATCAGATGTGTGATATCAGGATCCATGGACTTTCTCCAAACCTCTCTGAACCAATCGATACAAGCAGGTAGATTGTTACTGAGGCAACAGTGTTTTCTGTTTTCTGGTAACTATGAGTCTACAGCTTGCTAATTGTGTGTCTGTGAGGTAAAGCTGTTGAATTATTAACACAAGGCAAGGTGAGGCAGATGGGAAAAGACCAATGCTGAAAACTGATATTGGAGAGAATGCACTCGTAGTTCGGGTCAGACAGGAAGTCCTGTAAGTACGTAACATGTCTCCCTGCACTTTTTAGAGGCCTTTTGACCAAATGATCTCATAACCTCATGTCTGTTATTTTATTTTCCTCTGCCTGTTCTTCTCCTCGTATCCCCTGATCTGTCCATTCATAACCCAACACTTCCTTATAGAAATACACCAGTTGTATCATTTCTAGAATTTTCTTTAAGATGAGGACATGGTTGATTCGAGGTAGCCTAGTGGTTAGAGAGCGTTGGGCCAGTAACCGAAAGGTTGCTGGATTGAATCCCTCAGCTGACAAGGTAAAAAATATGTCCTCTCTTCCCATGAACAAGGCAGTTAACCCACTGTTTCATGGTAGGCTGTCATTGTAGATCATTTGTTGTTCTTAACTGACTAGCCCAGTTAAATAACAAACAAAGGATGAGTTTCATCTTGAGTAAGGGGAGACAACATCTGATCTGACAGTGTAGAACACATCTGATCTGACAGTGTAGAACACATCTGATCTGACAGTGTATAGTGTAGTTGGTGTAGAACACATCTGATCTGACAGTGTAGAACACATCTGATCTGACAGTGTAGAACACATCTCATCTGACAGTGTACAACACATCTCATCTGACAGTGTATAGTGTAGTTGGTGTAGAACACATCTGATCTGACAGTGTAGAACACATCTGATCTGACAGTGTAGAACACATCTCATCTGACAGTGTACAACACATCTCATCTGACAGTGTAGAACACATCTGATCTGACAGTGTAGACAACATCGGATCTGACAGTGTAGAACACATCTGATCTGACAGTGTAGAACACATCTCATCTGACAGTGTAGAACACATCTGATCTGACAGTGTATAGTGTAGTTGGTGTAGAACACATCTGATCTGACAGTGTAGAACACATCTGATCTGACAGTGTAGAACACATCTCATCTGACAGTGTACAACACATCTCATCTGACAGTGTAGAACACATCTGATCTGACAGTGTAGACAACATCGGATCTGACAGTGTAGAACACATCTGATCTGACAGTGTAGAACACATCTCATCTGACAGTGTAGAACACATCTGATCTGACAGTGTGGAACACATCTGATCTGACAGTGTAGAACACATCTGATCTGACAGTGTGGAACACATCTGATCTGACAGTGTAGATCACATCTGATCTGACAGTGTGGAACACATCTGATCTGACAGTGTAGAACACATCTGATCTGACAGTGTAGAACACATCTGATTTGACAGTGTAGAACACATCTGATCTGACAGTGTAGAACACATCTGATCTGACAGTGTAGAACACATCTGATCTGACAGTGTGGAACACATCTGATCTGACAGTGTAGAACACATCTGATCTGACAGTGTGGAACACATCTGATCTGACAGTGTAGAACACATCTGATCTGACAGTGTGGAACACATCTGATCTGACAGTGTAGAACACATCTGATATGACAGTGTATAGTTGGTGTGGAACATATAGCTGCAATTGTTTGCAGAAAGATGATTAGGACTGAGGAATGAGACAGGAAAGAGAGAGAGATGAGAGAGAGAAAAGCGCTTTTTAGATTACATTATTATATATATTTTTTATATTTATATTTTCCAAATGTTTTGTACATATGTATAAACACTGAGTGTACAAAACATTAGGAACACCTGCTCTTTCCATGACATTGACTGACCAGGTGAATCCAGGTGAACGCTATGATCCCTTATTGTCACTTGTTAGAGGGTGAGGAGACAGGTTAAAGAAGGATCTTTAAAGCCTTTAGACAATTGAGTCATGGATTGTGTATGTGTGCCATTATGATGGTGAATGGGAAAGACAAAATATTGAATTTCCTTTGCATGTGGTATGGTAGTGGGCACACCATGGAATGTGATATAAAACGAGGCAACGCAGGTGCTTTAGGACCTTGGGGACGCTTACAAGCGGTCGGGTAGGCTGTTTGGAGTGTTTATCCAACTAGATGAAAAATATTAAAAATACATTTAAAAAAAAGATAGGTCTCCCCCACTTCAAAAACCAACTCAATATTTGGAAGGTGTTCTTAATGTTTTGTACACTCAGTGTATATATTTATCTTTCTCTAATGACCATTCATATTATCCATTTGGTGCTGTTATTGTTGATATCATTATCTTCCTTCGCTTTAGCAACAGTGGTCTTGTCATTCATGCAAATAAAGCTTATCGGTATCTGAGAGAGAGAGACAGAGAAAGAGACAGAGAGGGAGAGAGAGAGAGAGAGACAGAGAGGGAGAGAGAGCAAGAGAGGGAGAGAGAGAGAGACAGAGAGAGAGACAGAGAGAGAGAGAGAGAGAGAGAGAGGGAGGGAGAGAGAGAGAGAGAGAGACAGAGAGGGAGAGAGACAGAGAAAGAGGGAGAGAGCGAGAGAGAGCGAGAGAGAGAGAGAGAGAGAGAGAGAGAGAGAAAGAGGGAGAGAGAGAGAGACAGAGAGAGAGAAAGTCGCCCACAGCCAGATCAGGACCTAACATCAGGACAACACAGAGTATACTATTCTGTTCTTCTGAAATAGGCCACATTTTCTTCATATCATGTTTCTTTAGACCTGTCAAAAATAAATAATGGATTTATTGTGATGGTTTAGGCTATATTAAACATATTTATTTGACTTTTTAAAACGTAGATGTTCCCAAAAGTCTGCATCAGTGGCTTGTAGGCCAAGTGTGGAAGCCAGGAGATGCTAAATGTGTTTAGGTTAATTAACGTTCAACAACCGTGAGACCGGCAGTTATTTACCTGACACATTTTCATGACCGTCACAGCCCTATGCATAGTTACGACAACAAACGTCACAGAAATAAGGACAGGAAAGAAACTGCCACGGGTTTGTCGTGACATCTTATACAGTAGTTACCTGGAAACGGCACGTGTATTATCACCCTTCAGCTGCCATAGAACACGTTGAACTGTGACTCACAGGACGCTTCTAGAAGGTTCATGTCGCCCGTCAACCAAAACAAACACACACCGATATTAGTTAACCCAGTTGTGGGTAACCCAGGGTGACGAACCAAGCCACAAAACTATACGCTATACAGTTACGATAACAATCTTAACTACCCTATACAGATAACAGTCTTAACTACCCTGTACAGATAACAGTCTTAACTACCCTGTACAGATAACAGTCTTAACTACCCTATACAGATAACAGTCTTAACTACCCTATACAGATAACAGTCTTAACTACCCTGTACAGATAACAGTCTTAACTACCCTATACAGATAACAGTCTTAACTACCCTATACAGATAACAGTCTTAGCTACCCTATACAGATAACAGTCTTAACTACCCTATACAGATAACAGTCTTAGCTACCCTATACAGATAACAGTCTTAACTACCCTGTACAGATAACAGTCTTAACTACCCTATACAGATAACAGTCTTAACTACCCTATACAGATAACAGTCTTAGATACCCTATGCAGATAACAGTCTTAACTACCCTATACAGATAACAGTCTTAGCGCAGGATGCTGTACAACCTAATTGTATATAACCTCATCTCAGCCTAACCTAATTGTATATAACCTCATCTCAGCCTAACCTAATTGTATATAACCTCATCTCAGCCTAACCTAATTCTATGTAACCTCATCTCAGCCTAACCTAATTCTATATAACCCCATCTCAGCCTAACCTAAGTCTATATAACCTCATCTCAGCCTAACCTAATTCTATATAACCTCATCTGAGCTTAAGTCCATGTAACCTCATCTGAGCCTAACCTAATTCTATGTAACCTCATCTCAGCCTAACCTAATTCTATATAACCCCATCTCAGCCTAACCTAATTCTATATAACCCCATCTCAGCCTAACCTAAGTCTATATAACCTCATCTCAGCCTAACCTAATTCTATATAACCTCATCTCAGCCTAACCTAATTCTATATAACCCCATCTCAGCCTAACCTAAGTCTATATAACCTCATCTCAGCCTAACCTAATTCTATATAACCTCATCTGAGCCTAACCTAAGTCTATATAACCCCATCTCAGCCTAACCTAAGTCTATATAACCTCATCTCAGCCTAACCTAATTCTATATAACCTCATCTCAGCCTAACCTAATTCTATATAACCCCATCTCAGCCTAACCTAAGTCTATATAACCCCATCTCAGCCTAACCTAAGTCTATATAACTCATCTGAGCCTAATTCTATATAACCTCATCTGAGCCTAATTCTATATAACCTCATCTGAGCCTAATTGTATATAACCTCATCTGAGCTTAAGTCCATATAACCTCATCTGAGCCTAACCTAAGTCTACATAAGCTGAATCTCTCCACAGAGAAGTGTCTGAGGAGTGTGTCAGAGACAGGAAGCTGACGGGAGGCCTGTGGTGTGTGTTACTAACTGTTTGTTTCAGCCAGCCGGCCAGCTGGGATGTGGTTGTTTCCCCGACCAGTGTTCTGTTCTGCAACCCTGTATTAGTTTAGGGATTACATCAAGACTAAAGCAGGAAGGAATTCCTGTTGTCATGCGGTTACTGTCGCCGCAGCAGCAAGCGCCTGACTCATACACACATACGAACACACAGCCAACTGAAGCAGGTCAATGAGGGGTGTTCATTCGGTTTTATTCCTCAGTCGCTATTTGATGTCTTTCCCAGTTTCTTTGCCTATAAAAGGAAAATGACAGCATCCCTTGCCCAAGGATGTCAACACATGCTATTAGAACACAAGTAAACAACTTAACAACAACAACAACAACTTAACAGCAACTCCTCCCTCCCGGTTGTCAACATGGACTCCTTTGTTTTAACTCTGTGTCACATAGCAGTGGATTTAAATTATGGTTTAGTCGTTGTTTTCCTATTTCTTCCTCTGGTTTTCAGTGCCTTATCTTAGAACGTTTGGAAGCTAGAACTAGTATTAATTGTTCCTCCAAGTTTAGTTGAATATTCTGAGGACAGAGCACCCCTTCAGCGATCCGAAGGACGGAGCGATCCGAAGGACGGAGCACCCCTTCAGCGATCCGAAGGACGGACTGATCCGAAGGACGGAGCACCCCTTCAGCGATCCGAAGGACAGAGCGATCCGAAGGACGGAGCACCCCTTCAGCGATCCGAAGGACGGAGCGATCCGAAGGACGGAGCACCCCTTCAGCGATCCGAGGACGGAGCACCCCTTCAGCGATCCGAAGGACAGAGCGATCCGAAGGACGGAGCACCCCTTCAGCGATCCGAGGACGGAGCACCCCTTCAGCGATCCGAAGGACAGAGCGATCCGAAGGACGGAGCACCCCTTCAGCGATCCGAAGGACAGAGCGATCCGAAGGACGGAGCACCCCTTCAGCGATCCGAGGACGGAGCACCCCTTCAGCGATCCGAAGGACTGAGCGATCCGAAGGACGGAGCACCCCTTCAGCGATCCGAAGGACAGAGCGATCCGAAGGACGGAGCACCCCTTCAGCGATCCGAAGGACGGAGCGATCCGAAGGACGGAGCACCCCTTCAGCGATCCGAAGGACGTAGCGATCCGAAGGACGGAGCACCCCTTCAGCGATCCGAAGGACAGAGCGATCCGAAGGACGGAGCACCCCTTCAGCGATCCGAAGGACGGAGCGATCCGAAGGACGGAGCACCCCTTCAGCGATATGAAGGACGGAGCGATCCGAAGGACGGAGCACCCCTTCAGGGAGTGTTGAGCTCCCTTGCTTATTAATGCAATTACCCTCCTATCCCGGGTCCTCTCTGATTCTCTTCCTTTGCCACTCCCCCCTCACTCACTGACTAGTGTAGACGGCTCCCCTATACCCCTACTGTCCCGTCAGCAGAATCTGTCCCAGTGAGGGGGTGGGATGGGGGTGTGGGTGTATTGTACTGTATGAAATGGGTTCTCTGTCCGCCTGCTCAAAATAACTCTGCAGTGAGGGAGGCAGACTGAAACTACAGGCTTTGTCTTTCTCTGTGTGGCAATACAGTAATAGTCTGGTCCAGCCCACACAACACACACACACACCGTGGACTTACACACGCAAAAAAAAAATGCTGTACGCATTCTAGCTCGCTGACACAAACTTACGATGCACAAACACACAGACGTCTCACACACACACGCTCGCACACACACACGCGCGCACGCAAACACACACGCAAACACACACACACACACACACACGCACACACGCACACACGCACACACGCACACAAATCACATGTAACAAAATGAGAGCTGATTCTAACTCATCTTTTGTTGCAAGAATATGAGTCACATCAAGGCTATTCTTAGTTGAGGGGGGGTGTTTGTAGTTCATGTTGTGTGATTCTGCTCAAACGTGTTGCCAGCACTGTCAAAGAAAGGTTCGGGTTAGATTCTGTCTGGTTTCATGTCTCTAAATAATCTCCTTTTCATGATGCATCAGTGTTACTTTAAGTTCTTGACTTTAAATCTAGGGAGAAAAAACATATTCATACGAATTAAAAATGTATTAAATATAGCCTGACAGAAACTACTGCAGAGGCAAGAGGTTGACCCATTAAAGTATTCCCTGTCATCAGAAGGCAGAGGGGAACCTACTGTTTTGACCTTTGACCCTCGCAGGAGGACGACTACAACGCCATCTTTCCCTACCTTTTCAACTGAACTGTTGGGGAACACAGTGGATTCTCCTCTGAGGTCATACATCGCTGTGGCGACATAGGTATCTACTGTAAGGTTTGACGTTTGACCACTTTGTATTAACGAAGTGTGTGTGTGTGTGTGTGTGTGTGTGTTTGTGTGTGTGTGTGTGTGTGTGTGTGTGTGTGTGTGTGTGTGTGTGTGTGTGTGTGTGTGTGTGTGTGTGTGTGTGTGTGTGTGTGTGTGCGTTAATTTAGACTCCCTGTGGGAAACATGGCAGCGAGATACCAAAGATAAACTGGATACCAGGAACCTGAAGATGAAGATGCTGGAGAAAGAGGCTACTGGGAGTGTTTCTCTGGCAGTGTCTTAGCTGGTTGTTGTGAGGGAGAGAACGAAGCAATCAGCAAGTATACTGCCTCAGAAACTCTTCGCACTACGACCCCAGGCCCCCCGGAAACAGCAAGTAGGCCTTTGACCCCTGGCTCTCAGCTGTCACGAAGGAAGGAAGGAAGGAAGGAAGGAAGGAAGGAAGAAAATAAAAAAAGAAAGAAAGAATGAAAGGAAGGAAGGAAGGAAGGAAGGAAGGAAGGAAGGAAGGAAGGAAGGGAGGAAGGAAGGAAGGAAGGAAGGAAGGAAGGAAGGAAGGAAGGAAGGAAGGAAGGAAGGAAAAAAGAAAGAAAGAATAAAAGGAAGGAAGGAAGGAAGGAAGGAAGGAAGGAAGGAAGGAAGGAAGGAAGGAAGGAAGGAAGGAAGGAAGGAAGGAAGGAAGGAAGGAAGGAAGGAAAGAAAGAAGGAAAGAAGGAAAGAAGGAAAGAAGGAAAGAAAGAAAGAAGGAGAAGATCATTATGTATTTTCAGTATGACTACTACTACTTGACTCTGGTGAAGTTTTTCACGTCTGATGATAGACTGATGATGCTTTTTGGGATGTGATGACAATTTAATCCTTCATCTTGTGTCTCAGATGTTGAGTTGAGACAAACCATATGTACCGGTATGTGTTTCTGTATAATTATGAATGAAGGATCATTTGGGGTTTTGACATACAGTTAACCCTGAAACCTTAAATAATCACTTGCTTTGGCTTTTTGTAAATAAAACAACAAAAAATACACATTTTTAAACCAGTAAATATGTGTATACCTTTACTTTGTCTAAACATTCCTCATTTCCAGTTTGATCTGCATTTGTGCTTATAAAACCACTGGATTCCATCTGCGCTCAGACCCAGACGGGCTTGAAGCTGACCTTGAGTCCAGAGAAACAATGTACGGGCCACAATCACTACAGTACAACAGTCACCTGAGTTTGACTGTCAGCGTCAGTTAACCCGTTTGCATTGTGAGGTTATCATTGAGCAAATGGCAAACCCAAATTACACAAACATAGGCATATAGGCAGGGGATTTAATCTGCAAACAGAATCATCAAAGACATGTGAAGATATAGAGAAAATACACTGACTCCTCCATTTGTGAGCTAATTGTGATCTGGACTGAACCTCATGGGACTCTGAGTAGAATCCAGGAAGGTGCGATATAAGGGGAAGGTGTAATATATGGGAAGGTCTGATATAGGGGAGGGGTGATATAGGGGAAGATGTGATATATGGGAAGGTCTGATATAGGGGAGGGGTGATATAGGGGAAGGTGTGATATATGGGAAGGTCTGATATAGGGGAGGGGTGATATAGGGGAAGGTGTGATATATGGGAAGGTCTGATATAGGGGAAGGGGTGATATATGGGAAGGTCTGATATAGGGGAGGGGTGATATAGGGGAATATGTGATATATGGGAAGGTCTGATATAGGGGAAGGGGTGATATATGGGAAGGTCTGATATAGGGGAGGGGTGATATAGGGGAAGATGTGATATATGGGAAGGTCTGATATAGTGGAAGGGGTGATATATAGGAAGGTCTGATATAGTGGAAGGGGTGATATATGGGAAGGTCTGATATAGGGGAAGGGGTGATATAGGGGAAGATGTGATATAACGGGAAGGGGTGATATAGGGGAAGATGTGATATAAGGGGAAGGTCTGATATAGTGGAAGGGGTGATATATGGGAAGGTCTGATATAGGGGAAGGTGTGATATAGGGGAAGGTGTGATTTAGGGAAGGTGTGATGTAGGGAAGGTGGGATATATGGGAAGGTGTGCTATAGGGGAAGTTGTGATATAGGGGAAGGTGTGATGTAGGGAAGGTGGGATATATGGGAAGGTCTGATATAGGGGAAGGTGTGATGTAGGGAAGGTGGGATATATGGGAAGGTCTGATATAGGGGAAGGTGTGATATAGGGGAAGGTGTAATATAAGGGGAAGGTCTGATAAATGACTTGCCCAGTTAAATAAAGGTAAAATAATATTTTTTTTTAACTCAACCAATAATAAAAGTTAAGAATGGGATTAAGCCAGTTGCTCAGTTGAAACTATCCCAGCAGTAGATACATCTCCTTAAAATGTTGATATTTGGTTGCATTGTCAACAAAACAAGCTTCAATATCACGTTTAATACAGAGAATGGTCTAAAGATAGCAGGCATAAATCGTCGCAGGTCTCTGGAGATCTTCGCAATGTAAATATTTGTCAGAATCTCCAACAGCGTTGATTACTTGTGTAACAGTAGAACTTTAGACCGTCCCCTCGCCCCATACCCGGGCGCGAACCAGGGACCCTCTGCACACGTCAACAACTGACACCCTCAAAGCATCGTTACCCATCGCTCCACAAAAGCCGTGGCCCTTGCAGAGCAAGGGGAACTACTACTTCAAGGTCTCAGAGCAAGTGACGTCACCGATTGAAACGCTATTTAGTGTGCACCACCGCTAACTTAAGCTAGCCCGTTTCACATCCGTTACACTAGCACCACCGCTAACTAAGCTAGCCCGTTTCACATCCGTTACACTAGCACCACCGCTAACTTAAGCTAGCCCGTTTCACATCCGTTACACTAGCACCACCGCTAACTTAAGCTAGCCCGTTTCACATCCGTTACACTAGCACCACCGCTAACTAAGCTAGCCCGTTTCACATCCGTTACACTAGCACCACCGCTAACTAAGCTAGCCCGTTTCACATCCGTTACACTAGCACCACCGCTAACTAAGCTAGCCCGTTTCACATCCGTTACACTAGCACCACCGCTAACTAAGCTAGCCCGTTTCACATCCGTTACACTTGCACCATATATTTTTTATATAATCTCAACTACAACCCAGGTAATTTGGTTTCGCCTGTTAGATGAAGCACAGTGATAACATATTCATCTGTTGAATATAAACAAAATACCTGACATTGTATTCCCATTTAAACTTTGCTTTTAAACGGTTGAAAGCGCCGTGATAGACATTTGGGTGACAACTAAACCAAAAGTCAGACATTGTTTTTCCATTGGAATTTGGTTGTGCTTTTAGATGGTTGAACGCCTATTGATAACACATTGGAATTTCAACTCACTTTTGGTATCGTTTCAAATGGGTGAATATATAGGTTGTAATCTCATTGATCAATGTCTCAACTAAATATTACGCAATTATCCACGTTGAAATGACATGGTGTGTACAGTGGGGTGTTACTTTACAGGAAGTGAGGTGCAGAGTTGGCGTTGCATTAGGGCCCCCCCCCCCCACACACACACCTGGGGGGTGTCCCTCTAGTTGTCACAGTATGAGCGCTGGGTCTGGGTCGTATTGTCTACGATGCGTCTAAGGTTTCTGGCCTACCTCACCCTCCCCATCCTCATCAAGAAGCACATTCACAGAGCCGTGAGGATTTGTGACAATCTTAACCACAAAACTATTGATTAGTGTAACCAGGTGTGAAATTTGGGCAGGAATACATGGAAAATCTAAATAATTGTAGCTGAATTTGTGATTTTACAGTTTTTTTTTTAACAGAGATTACAGTGGTTCTGCATTGATTACAGTGGTTTTCAGTGGTTTTACATTGCTTATATTGATTTTACATTGATTGGAGTGGTTTTACATGGATTTCACAGAGTTCTCAGGGTGAATTCACTAATTACAACTCTTAACTCTTGTCTATCACAGACATTTTCCATGGTAGCTCACAAGCACATTTATCCACTTGATAAATATTCCTGTTTTCGCTCGCTGTCGTCCAGCATGCGGCTCTGTCTGAGCACCGGCTCATCCTGGCCTGCAGTCCTCTGTCCCACATTCTTTCCAATATGGCCAACAGGAAGTTGACCCTTATCCCCATCATCTTCATTGCCCTGTGTATCTGGAGCACCGTGCGTTTCCTGCTGATGCTGGCTGACTCCCCCACCAGGCAGAACCCAGTGCTCCCCCACCAGGCGGAAACCAGTGCTAGTGATTCAGACACCATCAACCAGAAGACAGAATCACTAAATAGTGAATATAGTATGTGCAGTATATGTGCAGTATTTAATATATGTAGTGCGTAGTATGTGTACAGTATGTGTACTTTGTTATGAAGTTATCAGTGTTCACAGATATGTTTATCGGAGATCTGTGTATAAAGAGATCTGTGTATGAAGAGACGTGGGAGGATTAAGGTTCTAACGACACACTCAGCTCTTCTGTAAGTGTTCTGAGATTAAGGTTCTAACGACACACTCAGCTCTTCTGTAAGTGTTCTGAGGCGTTAGATTACGAGTGTTGTCAAGTGTAACATTACCGCTAGTTTTGAGAAACAGCTCAGAGATTTAACGAACGTCCTACGAACGTTCTAACGATGAACTCACCTTTAAAAGTGCTACACATTAGGATTTTATATTTATTCATTGTAATTTCATATATCCGCAGTAAGAGTGGAATGATAGTGTGTCATCCGGTAGTGTGAAAGAGGGTTCTGGACTGACACTAAAGGGCTTGAAACAAGCCTCCATATTGCAGTCCATTCATTAACGCAAGTGCCCCCCCCCCTACCCCCCCCGGCCCGCAAGGAGGGTCACAAATTCTGCAGGCGCATGCACAAGCCATTCACTTTAGGTGATGAGGATAATCAAAGCATCAAGCTCGACGGCGTTTTGTAAAATTACCACTTTTACTAGCGATAGACGATCCACGAGGATGATGGGAAGTTCATTGGTTTTAGTGGATATTTCATGTTTATCTATTTTTACTAGACAAATTCTTATTTGTATGACAGCCTACCCCGGCTAAACCTTATCGACACTGGGCCAATTGTGCAGTGCCCTATGGGACTTCCAATCACAGCCGGTTGTGATACAGCCCAGGATCAAACCAGGGTCTGTAGTGACACTGTCACGTTCTGACCTTAGTTCCTTTATTTTGTCTTTGTTTTAGTATGGTCAGGGCGTGAGTTGGGGTGGGCAATCTATGTTTTGTTTTTCTAGGTTGTTATATTTCTACGTGTTGGGCCTAGTATGGTTCTCAATCAGAGGCAGGTGTCGTTCGTTGTCTCTGATTGAGAACCATACTTAGGCAGCCTGTTTTCCCCATTTTGGTCGTGGGTGTTGATTTTCTGTTCTGTGTTTTGTTGCACCGTTCAGGACTGTTCGTTTGTCGTGTATTGTTTTTTTTGTTTCAGTATTCATTCATTCTTTATTAAATTACAATGAAATACTTACCACGCTGCACCTCTCTTTCTCCCGACGACGACCCTTACAGACACCTCTAGCAGTGAGACGTAGTGCCTTTAGACCACTGTACCACCCAGGAGTCTCTTAATGTGGCTGTTTTAAGGGTTTTTCAAGAAAAACATTTATATTCTGTCCAGTTTAATGTCTTACATTTCAAACTGGGTCATATATATATACATATATATATATATTTTTTACTAGGCTATTCAGTTAAGAACAGCCTACCTGGGTTAACTGCTTTGTAGAGAGGCAGAACAACAGATTCTTCCCTTGTCATCTTGGGGATATGATTGGTTACCGGCCCGATGCTCCAACCACTAGGCTACCTGCCACCACATCAGGGTTTTTAATATAATGTACCTCGTATATCAAATCAACGTTACGATTTTGAAAATACCACCACATCACTCCTTTGTCCAATATTTACAAAAGGGGACTATTTATCTAACGTTGGCACTGGGTAGCAGCCACAACCGACTGAACGATAGACTGAAATATGGCTAGGTAGACTGAAATATGGCTAGATAGACTGAAATATGGCTAGATAGACTGAAATATGGCTAGGTAGACTGAAATATGGCTAGATAGACTGAAATATGGCTAGGCAGACTGAAATATGGCTAGGTAGACTGAAATATGGCTAGATAGACTGAAATATGGCTAGGTAGACTGAAATATGGCTAGATAGACTGAAATATGGCTAGATAGACTGAAATATGGCTAGGTAGACTGAAATATGGCTAGATAGACTGAAATATGGCTAGGTAGACTGAAACATGGCTAGATAGACTGAAATATGGCTAGATAGACTGAAATATGGCTAGGTAGACTGAAATATGGCTAGATAGACTGAAATATGGCTAGGAAGACTGAAATATGGCTAGGTAGACTGAAATATGGCTAGATAGACTGAAATATGGCTAGGTAGACTGAAATATGGCTAGATAGACTGAAATATGGCTAGATAGACTGAAATATGGCTAGGTAGACTGAAATATGGCTAGATAGACTGAAATATGGCTAGGTAGACTGAAACATGGCTAGATAGACTGAAATATGGCTAGATAGACTGAAATATGGCTAGGTAGACTGAAATATGGCTAGATAGACTGAAATATGGCTAGGTAGACTGAAATATGGCTAGATAGACTGAAATATGGCTAGGTAGACTGAAACATGGCTAGATAGACTGAAATATGGCTAGATAGACTGAAATATGGCTAGGTAGACTGAAATATGGCTAGATAGACTGAAATATGGCTAGGTAGACTGAAATATGGCTAGATAGACTGAAATATGGCTAGATAGACTGAATATGGCTAGATAGACTGAAATATGGCTAGGTAGACTGAAATATGGCTAGGTAGACTGAAATATGGCTAGGTAGACTGAAATATGGCTAGGTAGACCGGGTAGCAGAAACAACACTCCTATGTCACGGTTCTTGAAGGAGAGATGTTGCCTTAACGATATAACATTACCTTACCATATGTGCTTCCCTTTGTTTGTGGTCCTCTGTAGTTCAGTTAGTAGAACATGGTCCTCTGTAGTTCAGTTAGTAGAACATGGTCCTCTGTAGTTCAGTTAGTAGAACATGGTCCTCTGTAGTTCAGTTAGTAGAACATGGTCCTCTGTAGCTCAGTTGGTAGAACATGGTCCTCTGTAGTTCAGTTAGTAGAACATGGTTCTCTGTAGTTAGTGGAACATGGTCCTCTGTAGTTCAGTTAGTAGAACATGGTCTTCTGTAGCTCAGTTGGTAGAACATGGTCCTCTGTAGTTCAGTTAGTAGAACACGGTCCTCTGTAGTTCAGTTAGTAGAACATGGTCCTCTGTAGTTCAGTTAGTAGAACATGGTCCTCTGTAGTTCAATTCGTAAAGTATGGCACTTTGTAACGCTGGGATAGTGGGTTCAGTTTCTGATACCACTCATACGTAAGACTTGTTCATGCATGGCCGAGTGTCTCTTTAGATTAAAGTTTCGGCTAAATTGCATATATTTCTGTTATGAAATGTAAAAAAATATTGGGATGTAGTATTTATTGATTTATTCAAGATATCGCCCTCCCTCCAGTTTATATCACCCTCCCTCCAGTTTATATCACCCTCCCTCCAGTAAACCTGAGCCTCGGGTCAGTCAATCCACACATGACCCCTAACCTGTAGGCTCTGACCTACCAGATTCTGCACAGTCCTATTTTAGCTGAAGCTCCCATGCCTGGCCAGAATAACTGTCCATCCGAATGAAGCCACTGATCCCTCTGACCACCATAGTGTTTCTCTATACCTCTCACTGAGTCCTGACTTCATGTTAGAGAGGAGGGGTTTTTAATAAACTTCTTAACTCATTAAGAACCTGTTTCACTACCCTCTAAAACACTAGTGATTCTGTCTTCTGGTTGAAGGGGGTCTGTCATGCCCCTCTGTGTCACAATGGGATTCTATGAGTTCTAACTTCTGTTGCTAGGGCTGTTGTGTGTCATTTCTGTTGCTAGGGCTGTTGTGTGTAACTTATGTTGCTAGGGCTGTTGTGTGTAACTTCTGTTGCTAGGGCTGTTGTGTGTAACTTCTGTTGCTAGGGCTGTTGTGTGTAGGCCCAATCAATATGATTAATTATTTAGATGTAGATATAGGGACAGTGAAGAGAGAAGTTCTGCTGTATTTTAGTGTGAGTGCAGTGAGTTACTGTTATTTTTCACTGTCTTTAACTGTAAGGTCTACCTACGCCTGCGTGCGCCTGCATTCGGCGCACGTGACAAATAAACTTTGATTTGATTTGAGTAGCTCTCATCCAGTACTGGTTATTGTTAATTTGACCTTTTCCCGCAGGTCGTGGTCAGTTCAGTAGTCTCTCATTGAAGTTAGCGGTGAGTTAATTTATTGATCTTTCCGTGGACTCTAATTGTCGGTTGACTAGACTTGTCTTGTGAACAAGAAGAAAAACATTGTTTTACTGTCACAATATAACGGAGAACATCAAGGGATCCGTACTGCCTTTATCATGCCTCTGCCGTGACAGAGACTCGTCTCACACAGAGAGATGTCTTTGTTGTGTCTGGCATGGTGGAAATAGCCCCTTCTGAGGTCAGACTACAGTAATACTGGATGGTTATGAAACCACTGGGTCCTCTGTGGTGTGCAATATTGGCAAGGACGTTCCATGTCTGCTCATTGCGGTACTCACCACCTCTATCCTATATTGTGATAGTTCCTACATTGTGCTGCTGTGCTGTTACTTTGCTTTTACGGACTGGTTTATAATGGGGGGTCAACAAACAATGGATGATTTGTTTTATAGAAACCACAAAGGGCCCTGAGGATAGACTCTAGCCTAGCCTGGATCCCAGATCTATTTGTGCTGTCTTGCCAACTCCTATGGTCATCGTCACATTATACGAGTTTGCCATAGAGCACAAATAGATCTGGGATCCAGGCTAGAATAAACACAGGCCTGTCCTGTCCTTTGGGAAAAGAAAATGATATGATCATTTGACATCATTTCTGGTTCGTCGAATGAAACCATTGTCTCTTGTGCTACTGTATAGTTGACCTTTGTGTAGCCAGCGGTCACATTGACAAGGCATGATGGAGCCTTGGACGCTGGTGCGGAAAGGGTATGGACTACGTCCCAAATGGCACCCTATTCCCTATATAGTGCACTACTTTAGACCAGAGCCCTATGGCACCCTATTCCCTATATAGTGCACTACTTTAGACCAGAGCCCTACGGCACCCTATTCCCTATATAGTGCACTACTTTAGACCAGAGCCCTATGGCACCCTATTCCCTATATAGTGCACTACTTTACACAAGAGCCCTATGGCACCCTATTCCCTATATAGTGCACTACTTTAGACCAGAGCCCTACGGAACCCTATTCCCTATATAGTGCACTACTTTAGACCAGAGCCCTATGGAACCCTATTCCCTATATATAGTGCACTACTTTAGACCAGAGCCCTATGGCACCCTATTCCCTATATAGTGCACTACTTTAGACCAGAGCCCTATGGCACCCTATTCCCTATATAGTGCACTACTTTTGACCAGGGCCATGTGTAGGGAATAGGGGTGTCATTTGGGACACAGTCTAAGTAGGTCTGTTTATGCTGACGAAGGGAAAACAGACAGTAAACCATTTTGTGCCCTTGAGGAGAACCAGAGAGTGACTGAGGTGGAATGACTCCATTTTGTGTATGGATGCATACCAAACAGCAAAATATTCCCTTATAGTGAACAGGGCCTATAAGGGCTCTGGTTATAAGTAGTGCACTATGTAGGGAAAAGTGTACCAATTGGAACGCAGATCAGATGGAGTTAATCCACTGTATTGGTCTGGGAGCGAGTGGGCACATTTTGGCTGACGTTTAAACAGATTTAACCCATGGAGAGACACTAAGTGTTTTGGGTCTTAAAGAGATGGAAACGGATCACATGCACAATAAAGTCGTAACATATCGTACCAACAGGAGAGACAAAACAAAATGGATGACGTAATACACGATTGTGCACAACGTCATCCATTTTGGTCATCCGTGTTTTGGCTCGTTGAGCCAGTACTTTCAAAACGACTGGCTGTAATGATACAAAAGCTATTAGAATGCCTCTTTCAGGACAGTATGTGTTTTTTCTCTCCTCTCATCTCTGTCGTTGGCTCTCTGTCCACCTAATTCATTAACTTGTGAATGGGGCCTATTGGAGCTGGGGAAGGGGTGGTGGTGGGGGGCATTTACAGACCACTGCTGCGTACTCTATTCCCTATGTAGTGCACTACTTTAGACCAGAGCCCTATGGCACCCTATTCCCTATGTAGTGCACTACTTTAGACCAGGGCCCTATGGCACCCTATTCCCTATATAGTGCACTACTTTTAAGAGAAAGTGCACTGTAAAGGAGATAGGGTGCCATTTGAGACCTAGCACCGTTTTAATGCAAGGCCGTTTCCTCACAACACAGACTGTTCATTACAATTTGGTGACGGCTCTTTCAACCAATCAGGTAGAATGTGTTAGGCTTCTGAAGTTTTGAGAATAAGGATTGGAGTGTGATTGATATGATGATTCAGTGAGTGATGTTTTCACCCACACACTAATTAGAGATGCATTGGGGATGGTAATAGCCTGGTCCCAGATCTGTTTGTACTGTCTTGCCAACTCCCGTGGTTATTGTCAAGCTGCATTGTGCTTGTATGTGCAAGTGACATCTTCGATTCAAGCATGATAGTTCAGTGGTTTATGTATGTCAATTTCCTAGACGGCTCCTAGTTGGTAGACGGCTCCATCTTCAGGACAAGACTGGTGTGCACACTGTCTGCCTCTTCTCTAGAACACCTACTGTAGTGTAGATAGTTCATTCTAGAACACCTCTGTAGTCTAGATAGTTCATTCTAGAACACCTCTGTAGTGTAGATAGTTCATTCTAGAACACCTCTGTAGTGTAGATAGTTCATTATAGAACACCTCTGTAGTGTAGATATCAAATCAAATCAAATTTTATTTGTCACATACACATGGTTAGCAGATGTTAATGCGAGTGTAGCGAAATGCTTGTGCTTCTAGTTCCGACAATGCCGTAATAACAAGTAATCTAACTAACAATTCCAAAACTACTGTCTTGTACACAGTGTAAGGGGATAAAGAATATGTACATAAGGATATATGAATGAGTGATGGTACAGAGCAGCATAGGCAAGATACAGTAGATGGTATCGGGTACAGTATGTACAAATGAGATGAGTATGTAAACAAAGTGGCATAGTATAGTATAAAGTGGCTAGTGATACATGTATTACATAAGGATACCGTCGATGATATAGAGTACAGTATATACGTATGCGTATGAGATGAATAATGTAGGGTAAGTAACATTTATATAAGGTAGCATTGTTTAAAGTGGCTAGTGATATATTTACATCATTTCCCATCAATTCCCATTATTAAAGTGGCTGGAGTTGAGTCAGTGTCAGTGTGTTGGCAGCAGCCACTCAGTGTTAGTGGTGGCTGTTTAACAGTTTATCATTCTAGAACACCTCTGTAGTGTAGATAGTTCATTCTAGAACACCTAGGTAGTGTAGATAGTTCATTCTAGAACACCTCTGTAGTGTAGATAGTTCATTCTAGAACACCTCTGTAGTGTAGATAGTTCATTCTAGAACACCTCTGTAGTGTAGATAGTTCATTCTAGAACACCTATGTAGTGTAGATAGTTCATTCTAGTATACCTATGTAGTGTAGATCGTTCTTTCTAGAACACCTCTGTAGTGTAGATAGTTCATTCTAGAACACCTATGTAGTGTAGATAGTTCATTCTAGTATACCTATGTAGTGTAGATAGTTCATTCTAGAACACCTCTGTAGTGTAGATAGTTCATTCTAGAACACCTATGTAGTGTAGATAGTTCATTCTAGAACACCTCTGTAGTGTAGATAGTTCATTCTAGAACACCTATGTAGTGTAGATAGTTCATTCTAGTATACCTATGTAGTGTAGATAGTTCATTCTAGAACACCTCTGTAGTGTAGATAGTTCATTCTAGAACACCTCTGTAGTGTAGATAGTTCATTCTAGAACACCTATGTAGTGTAGATAGTTCATTCTAGTATACCTATGTAGTGTAGATAGTTCATTCTAGAACAACTCTGTAGTGTAGATAGTTCATTCTAGAACACCTCTGTAGTGTAGATAGTTCATTCTAGAACACCTCTGTAGTGTAGATAGTTCATTCTAGAACACCTCTGTAGTGTAGATAGTTAATTATAGAACACCTCTGTAGTGTAGATAGTTCATTCTAGAACACCTCTGTAGTGTAGATAGTTCATTATAGAACACCTCTGTAGTGTAGATAGTTCATTCTAGTATACCTATGTAGTGTAGATAGTTCATTCTAGTATACCTATGTAGTGTAGATAGTTCATTCTAGAACACCTCTGTAGTGTAGATAGTTCATTCTAGAACACCTCTGTAGTGTAGATAGTTCATTCTAGTATACCTATGTAGTGTAGATAGTTCATTCTAGAACACCTCTGTAGTGTAGATAGTTCATTCTAGAACACCTCTGTAGTGTAGATAGTTAATTCTAGAACACCTCTGTAGTGTAGATAGTTCATTCTAGAACACCTCTGTAGTGTAGATAGTTCATTATAGAACACCTCTGTAGTGTAGATAGTTCATTATAGAATCCAGATCTGTTTACACTTGATTGATATCCAGACACAATGTGTTTCTGACACGGTCAGGAAGACCTGATCACAATGTGTTTCTGACGCGGTCAGGGAGACCTGATCACAATGTGTTTCTGACGCGGTCAGGGAGACCTGATCACAATGTGTTTCTGACACGGTCAGGGAGACCTGAACACAATGTGTTTCTGACACGGTCAGGGAGACCTGATCACAATGTGTTTCTGACGCGGTCAGGGAGACCTGATCACAATGTGTTTCTGACGCGGTCAGGGAGACCTGATCACAATGTGTTTCTGACGCGGTCAGGGAGACCTGATCACAATGTGTTTCTGACACGGTCAGGCAGACCTGATCACAATGTGTTTCTGACACGGTCAGGGAGACCTGATCACAATGTGTTTCTGACGCGGTCAGGGAGACCTGATCACAATGTGTTTCTGACGCGGTCAGGGAGACCTGATCACAATGTGTTTCTGACACGGTCAGGGAGACCTGATCACAATGTGTTTCTGACACGGTCAGGGAGACCTGATCACAATGTGTTTCTGACGCGGTCAGGGAGACCTGATCACAATGTGTTTCTGACACGGTCAGGGAGACCTGATCACAATGTGTTTCTGACACGGTCAGGAAGACCTGATCACAATGTGTTTCTGACACGGTCAGGGAGACCTGATCACAATGTGTTTCTGACACGGTCAGGGAGACCTGATCACAATGTGTTTCTGACACGGTCAGGGAGACCTGATCACAATGTGTTTCTGACACGGTCAGGGAGACCTGATCACAATGTGTTTCTGACGCGGTCAGGAAGACCTGATCACAATGTGTTTCTGACGCGGTCAGGGAGACCTGATCACAATGTGTTTCTGACGCGGTCAGGGAGACCTGATCACAATGTGTTTCTGACACGGTCAGAAACAAAGAGTTCAATCTTGGTTTCATTATACCAGAGAATCTTGTTTCTCATGGTCTTAGGGTCCTTTAGGTGCATTTTGGCTCCAAGTGGGCTGTCATGTGCCTTTTACTGAGGAGTGGATTCTGTCTGGCCACTCTACCATAAAGGCCTGATTGATGGAATGCAGCAGAGATGGTTGTCCTTC